>NC_066582.1:26804694-27112194 GCF_024323335.1 Lathyrus oleraceus | reverse complement strand
GTTCGGTTTCAATCCAGACCAAGCTTCTTCTAGTGTGATCTTTTCCATCTTCTTTGTTGGACACATATTCAATAAATATGCGGGTGTTGACACATCTTCTCCATATAACTCTTTCAAAAAGTTCTTCCCTTTCAAGATGCTTCTCACCATGTGCATGATAGATCAATTATTCCTTTTGGAAACACCGTTCTATTGTGGTGTGTAAGGCGGTACTACCTCATGTATTATGCCCTCTTGATCACAAAACCTCCCAAAGTCATTTGAGACATATTCGCCTTCACCATTCATTTTGAAAAATTTGAGTTTGTACCCGCTTTGCCTTTCAACCATGGACTTGAACTTCTTAAACACTTCAAGTACCTCATCCTTTATCGTGATTAGGTACGTCTATACTTTTCTATTATAATCATCAATGAATGTGACAAAATATCTATTGCCACCAATGGAATCAACTCGCACGGTCCACACACATCAAAATACACCACTTCAGGGTGACACTTGGTTCTACAACCAGGATTCTTGCTGAACTTTGCCTTATATTTCTTCCCTTGCACACATTCTTCACAAGTTTCAGCCGGTATGTTAATCAATGGCAGCCTCATCACCATTCCATTCTTTTGCAAGGCCTTGAGATCTCAGGAATTAAGATGCCCAAGCCTATAATGTCATATCCACTCTTATTTACTAGATATTGTAGCAATACACTTATGCTCAATAACCTTCAACTCAACTTTGGATGTTTTAATGGGAGACATAGAAACCTTTAGGGCAAAAACCTCGTTTGCGTCCGAAACTCGTACCCCTTGTTTTTTATATGAATCTTGTAATCCTTCTCAAGTAATTGGCCCGTGCATAGAATATTACACTTAGTTTCGGGAATATAGACCACATCCTTTATCAAAGAATGTCCTCCACACCTTCTCTCGATCAATACATCATCGATCCCTTCCCCCGCTAGAGTTGTATCATTCGTGAAGTTAACCTTGTTCTTCATGGCACAATTGATTGTATCAAACCAATCTTTCCTCCTATTCATATGCATTGAATACCCAGGTTCCAAATACCATTGATCGTTGTACTGCACCGCTTCTTTCAAAATCACCATTATGTTTTCTTCATCATGTAACTGGTTGGTATAAAACCGCAACCGGTTACACTTTGGTTTTGCAATGTTTTTCAAATTGCTATTATTGTTGTCTTACAACCTGTTGTTGCTGCATTATCCTTATGTGATCATGACCAAGAAAATGTTCTCATCATAAAATTCTAGTCTTGCAACTCTAGCTTCATCTTCTTGAGGTTCTTTCTTGTTGGCATTGCATGCTGTTTCAAAATGACCAAGCTTCTGACAGTTATAACACTGCACACTGCTTTTCTCAAGCATCCTTCTACCTACCCTTCCTCTAACATTTCCTCCTCTAGAGTTTTTTGATCCAACAATTCTATTACTGTTGTTTTCACACTTTTGGAATGTTGAATTCTTATAAATTTGGGACTCTATTTCACCAAAATTCTGAAAGTTCCCTCTACCTTTATTCATAGACCATTTTCCCTTCGCCTTCTAATCTCTCTCATTGAAACGGGCTTGCAAAGCCATCTTTGCCTTTGCCTTATCTACATTCCTTTCCTTCATTCTCTTCTCATGTTCTTCAAGAGAGCTATGCATCTCTTCTTTGCTCAATGTTGCAAGATCTTTTGATTCCTCAATCGCAACCACTACAATGTCAAATCTTGATGTAAAAGAATGTAATATTTTTGCAACAACATAAGGGTACTATGATTGTTTCTCCACATGACTTTACTTGGTTCACCAACCGATTAATTCTTATCATAAAACCGTTGGTGGTCTCCAACTCCTCCATTTGAATAAACTTAAATTATCTTTTACGAGTTTGTAACCTCACAACCTTCTCCTTGTGAGCTTCTGCATATGTCTTCTTTAAGATTTCCCATGCTTGCTTTGATGATTCGTAATCACCAACTTTATCGAAATTATCCACATCAACACATTAATGGATCAAAAATAGAGCCTTGTAATCTTTCATCTTCTCTTCCTTATGTTTAGACCTTTGTGCATCTGTTGCACCTTTTACAAGTGTAATTATGTCGTTCTTGATCACTTCAAGAACATCTTGATAGTTAAACAATATCTTCATTTGTTTACACCACTTGTCGTTATTCTTCGCACCGAGAATTGGGAGATTTGTAGGATTCATTCATTGGAAACATATGTCATTTTCTTACACTAGGTGTTTGATGGGTCGAACCAAACTCTTGATGCCAAATGTTAAAACTTGGAACCACAAGGATGGTAAATAATTGAGTGTGGAGAGCGAGAGAAAGTGAGAGAGAATGAGGGAGAGTAATTGAGGGTGAAAATATGAACATTTTTATTCATGAGATACCCAAAGGGTATATATACAACTACATAAGATGAAGTGAAATTATCAAAATGAAAAACTGAAAAACTCTAAAGTGTAACCAGTTACATATCATGTCAATCGGCTGCATTTAGCTATTGTCTCGGAATTTACACAAAAACACCAAACTTTAACTTGTTGATATAATATGTCAACCAATTGCATTATGGTTTTGTTTGAAGCGGTTAGTCTTCTTTCCACACGATGGATTGAATTGATTAGTATTCTATCCACAAACAAGAATCTTGGAGCGGTTAGTCTTCAAGCTTCTTAAACCTTGCAAGATTTTTTCATAAGTTAAGCTTACGAACCTTAAACCTTGGTTTTATATGGGCTGACCAATAACACGTGATTTTTTAATACTGGACTAATCTTGAACCTTATTCAAGTTTTTACCACTGGCTAAGCATTAACTTAATCTTAGTTTTACCATGGGCTGACCAAGAACCTATGAGATTTTAATACCGAGTTAATCTCAAACCTTATCCAAGATTTTACCACGGGTTACGCTTTAACCTAATTTGGTTTTACCATGGGTTAACCAAGAACCTAAAGAGATTTTAATACAGGATAATCTTGAAGCTAAACTAGGGTTTGATCACACAATCCTCAAACCAAAGCTTTTAACAGTTTAACTTCTAACCCAAACAAAATTTCCTAAATAGATAATATCCAAACAAGTTATAAAATAAACTCTTGGTGAATTTTACAATTCTACCATTCAAGAATCACAACTTATTCTCACTCACGAAAGAACCTTCTCGCATAAGCACTTCGACTATAGTTTTAGTGAGAGAAAGTAAACAAAAATGTTTAGAGAGAGAGTGAGTTATGTCAAAACACGATTCTGGATGAAATGAAATGAGGGAAATGACATCTATTTATAGGTTAGAGGCAGGCTTAAAAAAGATTTTCAAATAAATGCATTTAATCGCAATCTAATCGATTGGCATATGTTTAAAATCGATTAGAAGTTTGAAATATAATCGATTGCACGTCATTAAGGCGTTGTCCTGATTGCTTGGGACTCAATTTTGAACCGAGCTAATCGATTAGACATAATTCCCAATTGATTAGATAAGTCAAAATTGTGTCTATATCTATTTTGACAGTTCCGAATTCATCTGGCACAACTTCAAGACGTTTTTGAAGATATTCTCTTTGGTAAAAATATTTTGAAAGTATATTTGTGTGTGTGTGTGTGTACGCTCTTTAACCATGGGCTTTTACGATAAAACCCTTATGCTTTACAATTGGTTCACTCACTACTAAATTATGAGGTTTCTTATCACTTTAAGACTTTGTCACATGCTTTCTCGTTTTGTAGAAACTTGCTTGAGTAGCTTGGGATAAGGATTTTGTTACTTTCCATTTGATTGCTATCATTGAATAATCAAGTATATCAAACCCTAATATTTAGGTTTGCATCTTTATTCTCTTAATCGCTTGTGTTTGACTTGTCATTAGTTGTCATCATCAAAAGTTGATATCATTATTAAAAATATATCACCTGCAAAACAAGGTTTCATAATAGGTATCCCATAGGTCCACCGTATCAGAGATAACAGTCATCGGTAACATCATCGCATCAAGACTGACACCTATAGTTCAAGAAACATTGTGATCGCAACCTTCAATTTATGGTGTCACATCGACGTGGTGCATCGAAAGCTTTTCTTCATCATAGTTTCTACAACCACTACCATTTTTGGTTCCGCAACGGAACAAAAAATAAATAAAAATAAATACATGTAGTAGAGTGGTATGTCCCCCGAGTTGCTTGCAGGTGAACATGGAAGCATTTCCTAAATATATGTATAATGTAACCAATACAGTTGCATCATAACTATACCTACCACATCCTAATAGGCTCTTAAATAATGGTATATATCTTTCCTTTGCATGAGTAAAAGTCACGTCGACAATAATAGTATAATCAACCATCATTATCATATAGGCTCTAGCACCACATTCGAATAGATTAGCAACTCGATGACGCGCGAATAAAGTGTACATTCACTCTAGCTTATCATATGGACCCCTACAAGAAGGAACCTCTCGTGTTAACTCTTCTATAGTCACTACCAACAGCTTAACTACAAGAGCAACAACATCACCTATAGTGTTACGTAATGGGGGAGGGTTCCAGAAATCACCCATGATCGGAAGGTGAAGTAGACAAGAAATATCATTCAGCGTAATGGTCATCTTACCAAATGGCATATGAAAGACGATGTTTATGGATGTTATCTCTTTGTGAATTTCGATACAAGGTTGTGGTCAATCCTACTCAAACTGGTTCTTTGGAGTGAAGATAGACCAAAGCCATCCAACCAATCCTGAATCACTAGTGAGAGATATAGTGGAACTCACTCTATCAACTTATTTCCATGTCTAACAACCATTTGTTATTTCTTCGAACCTCTTTCCTAAAAATAATTTAAATTTAAAATGTAAATTATAAATAATAATTAAAATTAAAGATTATTCAACATAAAGTGTCCGAAATTTACTTACCTTGTCGTACCATAAACGACGAGCAACGTACTATACGAGAAGAGATGTGTCGTACAACCTACCGAGGTACTATTGTGACTGCTCCTCAAGTACACCTACATGTTTTTCTTATACACTTGTCGCTGTTTGAGCTCATCATCCTACGTCGTCACGAGAAATAATTCTACACTCACATTCTTGTCAGATCGATACTAATAAAACAAAGTAGTTTTAATCAACTTTGTCAAAAAAACCCAGATAATTATCACCTAACACGTCCAATGGCTAAAAAAACAAGACATAAGAACTTACTCAAAAGATTTTTCGGAGTAACTTTATGGAATAAGATTTTTGAAAGTTAATTTATGGATCGAAGAACTTGAAAGTAAGACTTTCGAGTGTGTTTGGTGGTTCAGCAAACTTGCAAATAAGACTTCCGAGTGTGTTATATGATTCAGAGAACTTGTAAGTAAGATCTTTGATCGTGGATCATAGAAATTGAAGGTAAGACGCTTGATAATATTTTATGATTTGGATAGTTTGGGAGTAAGACTTCCGGGATAAAAAAAAATCAATTTTTTTTCAATGGTTCGGATACCTTCAAATTGAATGAAGAAAAAAAATAAAATATTGAAAACATAAACTATTTATACAATATATTGGTCAAAATATATCAATTGTAGGGGTGGAGGGATAATAGCTAGTTGGAGTATGGCATAGAATTTCCTACTCAAAGACATAAAGGGCCAAGCATATAAAAAAGAGTCTTACAACCGAAAAAAATGGGCCTTTGGTGGTAAACATTAAATTTTCAAATGATTGTGTCTTGAGTGAATGCATATATATTTTCAGAACACTACAATCAATAATAAAACTTCATATTTATACACAGAATGAGTTAGATACACTACTACTTATCTCATAACATAAATAACAGATATATCATTTTCTTTAACAAATATGGTTAGAATACTAACTAGAAATTAATTTAAAAACTTTAAAATTAATTTATTAAAAAAAATACTAGTTATATTGAATACTTATAATTTAAAGGATAATGAGAGATGTATTTAGTATTATATAGTGAATAAGACAAGATGTAGACAATAAAATTAAGAAATTCAACTTGGCCGAGGCACTGAAAGTCAGCAAAGCACGTGAACCTTCATCAACGCATAATTATAATCACAATACTTTAATTAACAAAGTAAGTTTGACTGTATACAATAATTTGAAAAGAAGTGTAAGATACATAATCACAAGTTGTTAATGGTGGTATCCTTGAACCACGAGTTATTTGTTTGCACCCAAAAAAAGCATAATTCCTCTAACCTTTCATCATTATAATTAGCATTATGGCCGAGTTGTTAACGCAAGTAGAGAGAACAAACATGTTGAGCTGGATAAATATGAGTGAGTCGGATCCCGAACAAAAGAAGTATGAGTATATGGTATGAGTAAGTCGGTCTCGGTCCCATAAGAACACTGGTAGACAATTTAATCAGGTTGGATTCTGTTTCTTAAAAGGCGTTAAAAGACAACATGAACGGTCATCACCTATGACGATTATGAGATAACTACATGATTACATGAGAGTTATAGAAGTTGATGGAAGAGACGTTACTTGAGAATCATAGAGGACATTAAATATTATCGGAAATTACTTAAACACGCGATCTGAAAGGACATTACTTAATGGTCCTTGATGATATGACAAGTATAAAAGGGGGCTTCCCAACAAGGAATGTGGACAACTTACACCTTCTACAGACAGGACAATTGTGATCTCACCTGACTCGCCTCATGAAGATTTATCTAAATAGTATTTATTAGAAATATTTGGCGTCCACCGTTGGACCTCGGTAAAACTTTCCCAGGCCTAACAAAATAATATATTTTCACCATAGCAATAGAACGTATGAGTCATCTCTTAGCAAGAGCGAATCTCGCACCCCACTAGACATGGAACAACTTCTTACAATTATGGAGTACCTGCGCCAACAGAGCGAATCTCTACATAAAAACGTCCACACACTGCAATAGTCACAAAACACTAAGGAGGATGAAAAGGAGGAGAAGCTTCTTGATCCTCAGTCTCTCTTAGATATAATTTGGGGCGATCAAATATCAGAAAACTTCAAACCACCACCTTTGTCGTCCTTCGATGGAAAAAGTGATCCTTAGAAGCACTTAATATCAATTAACACTCAAATGGAAATAGTCGAGGCTTCCGACTCTCTGAAATGTAAACTTATGGCAGGAACATTCAAAGATGTGGCATTGTGTTGGTATATGAGTCTTCCTAGACTATCAATTACCGGCTACCAAGACCTGACTAGGAAGACGGTGTAACAATTTTCCGCCAGCAAACATAGAAAGGTGACTACCACCAACTTGTTCAACGTCCACCAGGGACCCTCCGAGTCCCTCCAAGAAAATATGGAACGATTCAATGAAGAGACTATAAAGGTATCCCATGTAAATAAAGAGATGTTTGTATGAGCCTTCCAAAACGGTCTAAAGGTCGGCTATTTCAATGGATCGTTGGCTTAGAAGTCGGCCACTAGCATGAAGGAAGTCATGAACAAACTAGAATGTTATATCAAGGTGAGGAAAACAACATGTAGAAAAGATCCCGAGATTCTAAAGAAAAGACACAATCTAGGCATGAAGGATCCGTTCCCAGGAAGGAACACCACAAGCATAGGCCGAGGGAAAGGTCGACAATAAAACCTTCTCGGAGGCCATAGGATAACTTCACGAAGAACTTCACTCTTTTCAATTCAAAACATGCTGACATTTTGCGAGAGGTGTATCATCTCAAGCTAATACCATAACCTACTCATCCGAAGAGGGTCAATGTTGTGCTAGGAAAGGATGAAAAAGAATGGTGCATCTATCATTGTTTGAGAGGCCACCATACTGATGATTGTCACCACTTAAAAGGATAAATCGAGATCCTGATCTAAAGAGGATAGTTAGTGTCGTATGTAAAGGAGGGAGAAGGATCAGTAGAAAAGAGAAGTTCTTCCAATAGAGAGCCAAACTCAGAGAATGTCTTTTCCAAGAAGGGAAAGAACACTAAAAAAGTGCTTGAGACCCGGATGACCCGACACATACTCAACACTATCTTAGTAGGTTTTGCTGGTGGAGGAGAAACAAGCTCGGCCAGAAAAGATACGTCCGATCAATAATGCACGTGTCACATAATCTGTTGTCAGACAAGGAAGGAACGCATGTTGTCATCGATTTTTCAAGACATGATTTAGAAGGGGTATTAGTGCAGGAAAATGACTCAATGGTCATAAAAGTGAAAATCCATGATTGAAGTGTCAAGAGGGTGTTAATTGATCCGGGCATCTCAGTCAATATACTGTATTGGGATGCTTTCATGGGCATGAACATGGATACATCCGAGTTTCTATCCTTCAAGGGTACCCTGGTCGGTTTCCCTGGGGAACAAGTTCAAGTATTTGGACACCTACCCATCATGATCATCTTTGGAAGTGGAAGTAACACCAAAGGCATCAGGGTGAGATGCCAAATATTGAATGTGTCATCACCATACAACATCATCATTAAAAGGTCGATGTTCAATGATATGGAAGTTGTATTATTCACTCTTTACCTAACCATGAAGTACCCCTTAGAACATGGACAAGTCGGAGTAATTAAAGGTGATCAGGGACTGACTAGGAAATGCTACAAAGATAGTCTGAAGCTAAAAAAGAAGACCCAGCAGGAGCATCCTATAATGGAAAACACTTTGAAGGTGAACTTGGTCGACCTTGGTCCTCGGGAATATCTGACAGATGATAGCTTGACCCCTATTGGAGAATTGAAAAAGGTGCAAATCGATGCTGAAGACTTTTAAGTGGCACAAATAGACTCATAACTATCTTAGAAAGAGGAAGAAGACACCATTAAGATATTGAGGGACAACATTGACCTCTTTTCATGGAAGCCATTAGATATTCTTGGGATCGACCCAAATTTCGTGTGTCATCAGCTTTCACTTGATCCATCGTCGAAGGCTAGAATGCAGAGGAAACAAAAAAATTGAGAGGCAAAAAGGAAAGTCTTCACAAAGGAGGTCAGTAAGCTCTTGAAGGCCGAATGCATCCAGAAAATAAAATATCTATCTGGATGACTAGTGTTGTCATGGTAAAGAAGAAGTCAGGAAAATGGTATATGTGTGTAGATTTCACCGATCTTAACAAAGCTTGCTCGAAGGACCCTTATCCATTGCCACATATTGATAGTCTGATTGATGTCGCATTTGGTTTACATTTTCTTAGATTCATGGAAGCCTACTTAGGGTACAATCAAATACAAATGATCCCGGATGACACTCCTAAAACCGTATTCATAACCGACAAAAATAACTATTACTACAAAGTAATGCTATTTGGTCTTAAAAATGTTGTGCTACGTACCAGAGGTTGATGGACACGGTCTTCTAAGCACAGATAGGAAGAAACCTTGAAGTATATGTTTAAGGTATGTTAGTCAAGACCCTGGAGGAAGTAAAACATGTAGATGACTTGAAAGAAACTTTTGAAGCAATAAGGAAGTCCGGCATGAGACTTAATCCCGACAAGTTCTCCTTCGGGGTACAAGCCAACAAATTTCTAGGTTTCATGCTGACACATCAAAGAATAAAGGCAAACCATTAATATCAAAAGCCTGACATCAGTGAAAGAAGTGCAGCAGTTGACTGGGACATTATTCGCCTTGTCCCGATTTCTATCTTGCGCAGGAGACAAGTCCATACATTTCTTCGCGCCTATAAAGAAGTCAACAGAGTTCAAGTGGATAGAAGAATGTGAGAGGGAATTCATGGAGTTGAAGAAATTATTTTCTAATCCTCCAATCTTGGTTTGTTCGAAGGAAAATTCACCCATTACCTTGTATTTATCAGTATCCGAGAAAGCTATTAGCTTGGTATTGGTTCGGGATAATGACGGAGATGATAGGGTGGTTTACTTTGTCATCAAAGTTCTCAAAGGATTAGAAATACGTTATCAAAAGATTGAACGATTAGCTTTTGAAATAGTAATTACCTCTGGGAAACTCAGACAGTACTTTCAGGACCATCCCATCATAGTGAAGACAAAATATTCCATAAAATGAATCCTGAGAAGCCGGATCTAGCAGGTAAGATGGTAGCTTGGGTGGTAGAACTATCTGAATATGACATCACGTATGCACCTATGAACAACCTCAAGTCACAAGTGTATGTATATTTCTTAATAGAGTTGAGTTCCCTCAACTCAGACGAAATTCCCAAGAAGTTGGTCCTATCAAGGGACGACTCGTCCAAACTTAAGGATAGCAGAGCATGGATAGTGTTAGAGGGACTGGGAGAGTTGATACTAGATCAGTCTCTCTATTTCAATTTTCAGGCCATCAATAATCAAGTAGAATATGAAGCAGTAGAATATGAAGCAGTGATTCTCACACAAAGGATGCATTACTAATAAAGTATCTACAACTATTTTTATAATTATCCAAGGAATTCACAAAATTTTAAGTATCACATATTCCTCTGGAAGAAAAATCCAGAGTCGATCTACTAGTCCAGTTAGCCAACACCGAGGGCCCTGGGTTAAATAGAATGGTAATCTAGGAAACTTTGGAAGCACTAAACACATAAATGGAGGAAGTCATGGTATTATAAAATGTAAGGGGCTGGATGACACTCATCATTCACAACATAACCCAAGAGAAGCTATCAAATGAGGAGACCGAAGCCCGACGCGTTAAGAGGGTATCTTCCTGATACCTCATGGTAGTCAGCTAGCTATACAAGATGGGAAGATCTTCTCCAATGTTGAGATGCATCACTGAAGGAGAAGTATGGCTCAAGTGTGTGAAGGAGTGTGTAGAAGTCATATTGGGGGGAGAGTTTTATCTATAAAGATACTCAGGGTCAAGTAATATTGGCTGAGTATGCTACAAGAGTGTGCACAATTTATAAATCATTGTGAGAAATGTCAGATTTATGATCTCTTCATTCATTCTCTTGTCGATTTATTGCATTTAGTAATATCCCAATGGCCTTTTTATCAGTGGGGATCGAATATTCTCGGTCCTTTTCCTTTGGTCGGTGGGCAACTAAAATTTATTATAGTGGCAGTGGACTATTTTACCAAGTGGGTGGAAGTCGAGGCCATATCTCGAATCAATGCAGAGAGGGTAAGACATTTTTATTGGATAAATATCATATGTTGTTTTGGCTTATCAAGGATCATCGTATCTGATAATGGAACGTAATTCGCGAGCTCATCCATTATAGAATTTTGCAGGCACCTCGGCATTTAGATTCGATTGATTTCGGTCGAGCATCCCCGGGGTAATGGACAAGCAGAAACACCAAATGGGATCATCCTACCAGGAATGGAGAAGAACTTGGATGAAGCGAATGGGCTTAGGGTTGAGTACTTGCATAATATCTTATGGTCCTATCATACTACTCATTATTCAACCACTAAGGAGACACCCTTTTGAATGGTGTACGCGCCCGATGCAATGATACCAGTAGAGGCCAATTCTCCAACCTGACATTAATTAAACTTTGATGCCGATATTAACAAGGAAAGGTTGGATAACTCGTCCGACCTCATTGAAGAAATCAGAAGAATGACTCACGTGAAAGAATGTGCAGCAAAACAAAGAATGGCCAGAAGGTTCAACACTAGAGTCCGGACGAGAAGTTTTCAAGAGGGTGACTTGGTTTTGAAGAAGATTACAGACACAAAAAAGAAGGGAAAACTCTCCCCAAACTGGGAGGGACCTTACTGGATCAGACAAAAGCTTAATAATGGAGCCTACAAACTTGAAAATTTTGAAGGAATAAAAATGCCAAAGGCTTGAAAAGTTTCCAACCTTAGGTTTTATTACATTTAACATTATGTAATGACTTATTAAATAAAGGTTGTAGATAACACTCTTTTCCCTTGCAAGGGCAAGAGTTTTTAATGAGGCACCATCAATTCATATATTTATATGTCATTTTTAGTCTCTTACAGTAAAGCCAAGCTCGTCCCAGGAGTGATAACGATAGTAGGCATCGCCGATGACCTAAGTAATCGACCACGTAAATAAGAACCTATGATTAGGTTATGTTAATAAAATCTCTGACCTAATGAAATCGTCCACATAAATAAGAACCTATGGTCAGGTTATGTTAATAAAACCTCTGACATAATGAAATCGGTCACATAAATAAGAACCTCTAGTCGGGTTATGTTAGTAAAACCTTTGACCTAATGAAATCAACCACATTAATAAGAACCTCTGGACGGGTTATGTTAACAAAACCTCTGATTAATGAAATTGTCCAAGTAAATAAGAATCTTTGGTCGGGTTATGTTAATAAAACCTCTAGCCTAACGAATCCTGCCATGAAAATAAGAATCTTTGGTTGGGCTATCAAGCTTGAGACTAAATCGAAGGTCTATAGAGCCTCTAATAAATGATTAAATTGGTTGACCACTTAATCTAAAGGTATAAATTATCAAAAAAGTCAATTAGTTCAAAATCTATTAAAAAGGAGTAAGTCGATACGTAGCAAGGTCAAGTTCTGAGGCATGCTGCTAAAATATAAGTTGGGGTAATGCCCCGGAATATATGCACAACCAAAGCGGAACTGGATAACAAAATAATATTAGTATACCCAAAAGGGCCTAAACATGATACCAGAAATAAAAGACATTATCCAAATTTTACAAAAATCACATCCTCATTTGATGGCTAACAACAAACATAAACATACTTAAACATCACAAGTTTCATCTTCTTGAGCCTCAGGGGTCGGATCGTTATGCGTCACATCCTTCAAAACCTCAACTTCAGGATAATCTTCCTCCATATCCATAAATCGACCATCCACCATGGTCTTAAAGAAATCCATCTCGAATACATTAAGGTCAGGCATGATGCATAAGTCTTGGGCTTTGGCTCTCTCAAAAGCTTCATCACCAGATGAGAGCAGGTCTACCTAGACATCTTGAAAATATTTCTTCAATGTTTCATTAAGAGCCTAAGCTTGATCCTCCTCATGGACCAAAATGGCAGTGGTCGTTTCGATCTCCAAACACTTGGACTCTGCGGTCTCCTTCTGGTTCTTCATTTTCGACAAGTTGAACTATGCGGTCTCATTCTGCTTCCTCATTTCTGATAGTTGTTGGTTTAGTTCATCCACCTTATCGGTCTGAACCTTAAGTCTATCCTTCTATTGAGTCATATCTTTAATAAGATGTATTTCGTTCTGCTCATAAGCATCACCGACCTCAAACAATCCTTAGGTAATAATTGCACACCTCATTAAGTAGGCTCCAATGTTTTTGGTCAGTTGTTGAGCACCTATAGTCTTTACTTTCTCGACATCCTTTGTCTCATTCAGATGATCATAAAGATACTTCAAGTCGTCAAAGTTGTTGGACCAGAACTTGAATTCAGTTGATGGATTAGATTGATTGCTACTACCTAAATCCTACACCAGGGAAGTAATTGCCAAGTTGGCATGAGTGACATGGTCGCTCATCATAGTCTTCATCCTCTTTGGAGAACTTGGTTTTGATCATCTAGAGGAGAGCACAGAGGCAGTCTGGGGCTATGCTATAATAGGGGCTGCCTTGCCAGTATCCATTTTCTTCCTTTTAAGAGCCTAAGTTTGGATACCATATACGTCACTCTTGGAGGCAGACTGTTCCCCACACATCACCCTCGTTTCGGCCATTAACTTCTTCTATTCGGATAACTTAAGGCTCGTCATATAAGCTGGAAAGAAATGAACAAAATAGAGTTCAAAAAGATAAACTAATAAGATCACCGTAGAGTAAGAAAAAACATATATAAGCATTACCCAAGAATTTAGAAATTTGTTTTGGGTCATCGACCATGTGTAACAAGTCCTTGACCTTTACTACTCGAAAAACATCTAGAACAACCAATGGTCGGATTTCCAAAGCATCTAACTTGTCATAATCAAAGTCGAACATCGGTAACAGGTTATTCGTCCAATAAATTGGGAAACGATAGTTACCATCCAATGTGTACATGACTTGAGGAGATCTTTCTCCACTCCTTACTCAAAGGAATTTATCCTTGAAACCTTTATAGTTGGTAGTATAAGCTTGAAGGAAGCTTTTCCGGGATTCCGCTAAGGGAGACCCAACCTCCTTTTCCCACCCCCTTCAGTTCAAAGAAATAAAAGAACAAACCTAAATTCGGGGTTATACAGACTGTCTCACAAAAAAGTTCAAAAGCTTTAATAAAACCCCAACAATTTGGGTGTAACTGAGAATGGGAAATATTTAGGAATTGGAGGAGGTCGAATTCAAATGCAGTGGAAGGGATACAAATCTTAAAGTCCTCGATTACCCCTGAGTAAAAGTAAGAATACTCATCTGATACTCCCTTTGACCGAGTAATGCAAACTCTCTTACCAACCACACAAGGTTCTAGCACGACGTCCTCCTCGTTCCTAGTAGAGGAAATCTGATTGTTGGAGCGAATTTTTGAGATGTAATTGTCGATGATTACGTTGTGGTCATAACTTATAACTTTTTTGTCAATTAAATACCTTTTCATTTTCATCAAAATATCCACGGAACCTGATGAAGAAGACACCGAGTCATTTTTACTAAGAGGTGAAGAGATCTCGCCATAAACTTCCCTAATAATCTGATAAAATCCTCTTGCTTCAGATGTCCCTCACATTCTCTCGTGCATTCATCCCATAGTTTTCTTCTCTCATGGTCGGTGAGGAAAATCGATGCTTCCTCCGAATTACCAAATTCGTGTATTATAACCATAATAAAAGAATAAAAAAGATGGAGATGAAGTAAGTAAAGCAGAGAAACAATACCTGAGGCTTGAGCTTGCAGAAAACGATTGACAGAGAAACCAATGGAAAACTAGGCAACAAATCTTGAAAGTAAATGATAAATCACAAGTTAAGTAAAGGAACAAAAAAAGAAATGAGTTTGTTTATTGATGTAAGTTTACAACGGTCAAGAAGCTATATCGAGCTAAAATCATGATGACAAGTTGAGTTTCCCATAAAAAAATCATCATGACAAGTATGGAGAAAATAACGGTCATTATTGCTCTCTTAAAAAACCACTATCACACGGTAACTAACCGAATAGGTGATCGGATCGATGAGGAAGGAATTCCAGGACTTTTTTGTTTAATACTTCGACTTATCTGATCTAGTGATTAGGGGGTTTATGTACATTGTGGGATTCCCAAAGGCCGAGTTATTGAGGCTGAGTAGGGAGGAACAAATATGTCGAACTGCATAAACATGAGCAAGTCGAATCCCGGACAAGAGGAGTATGGGTATGTGGTATGAGCAAGTCGGTCCCGGTCCCATAAGAACACTGGTAGACGACTTGATCAGGTCAGATCGGTTTCTTGAAAGGTGTTAAAAGACAACATGAACAATCACCTATGACAGCTATAAGATAACTCAATGATTGCATGGGAGTTACAAAAGTTGATGGGAGAGGCCTTACTTGGGAGTTATAGAGGACGACCAATGTTATCCGACATCACTTAAACATGGGATCTGAAGGGACATTCCTTAATAGTCCTTGATGATATGAAAATTATAAAAGGGTGTTTCCCAACGAGGAAGGGGAGACAACTTACACCTCCTACATACAGGACGATTGTGATCTCACCTGACTCGCCTCATGGAGATTTGTCCAAATAGTATTTATCAGGAACGCACGCGCGTACACACACACACACACACACACACACACACACATATATATATATATATATATATATATATATATATATATATATATATATATATATATATATAACAATAGCACGTAAACAAATAACAAGTTGCTTCAATATTTTTTATGACAAAATCAATTCTTTTAAAACTATATTCATTGTCTTAGATGACACAACATTGTTATACACGAGCTTTTATACTTTCTATAAAAGACAACTGCTTCTGATGCAAAAAAAATAATTATGAAAATAATTAATGCCATAACCTATTTTATCATGTTTGATCACCTTATTTGAAGCGACTTAAGAGCCGTCAGAGTAACAATTTTAATTTTTCGAGTGATCTTTATATGTAGCTACCGATTGAGAAACTTAACATCTATATGCCTTTTATTTATTTTTGTTTTTTATATTTTTAACCATTTTCAACTAGATATATTTCAGATATTCGGATTGTAACCTTTTGATTTTCTGATAATTTTTTATTTATTTTAATTTTGATATTCAATCTTACGACCAATTAATAGAATAAGACAAATTTCATTATTTATTTGCAGAAAATCATTTAAAATCAGAGCAAAATTTTATATAGATTTGACCTAAAAAAAATTATCTACACTTAACCGAATTTAAATTTAAAATTATGAAAGAAACACCCACTTTAAATACCCAAACTTTAACTACTTGAGTTTTTTTTTTTTTGAACATTTTAATAGTCATTTCTTTTATTTATATAATATTAATAAAAAAACTTGATACCTTTTAATTTAAAACTTGATACCTAAAGGAAGATGTGTAATTAATTAGTAAATGAATAAAGTTAAGGTGGGTGTTTGTATTATATTATGGCCGACACAAGTTGTTAGTAGACCAAACATATGGGGAACATAGATTGTGACTTAACTCACTCAAAAGAAAAGGCATTGCAAAGAATGAAATCAGAAAAAGATGTCCCCTACACAAAATATTTTAACAACCAAAAAAGGAAAAAGGCATGCTTTTTGAAGTTTAGTATTTGACTATAATTTCGTGCCTTTCTACTTGGTTTGAACGCATAATTAGTCTTACAAATTTATTACTACTAGTATACCATTTCTATATGCAAGATAATCACTATATATCATGTTAAATTTCTTTCTTTAAATATAACTCTAGGTGTTGATTTTTTTCCTTGACTCAAACCTTGTGTTTATTTGTAGATATACTTAAGCAGACAAAGACTGCATTAGGAAAACATGTAAACTTTTACTACTTGTGGTAAAGCATGACTTTCACACTCCTACAAAGTTTATAACCCCTACTATACCTAATTAAGTTCCAATAATTATTAATACTTCGAATAATGACGATTCAACTCTGACCATGAGTCATAATTATCTATCAAACAATGAATTAGAATACGACATATATTAAGATACGATACGAATATATTGACATTGATAATGTCAAAAACATTTAATACCAACACTAATACATATATTATAATAGTATTTGATTTTTATTTACCCATTTAAAATATTTTAATAAAAATTAATATTTTTAATCTTTTATTGTTATACATGTTTCATATGTGTAATTTAAAAAAAAAAGAAGATGTGTTTAAACAAAGTTTTTTTTTTTAAAAAAAAAATACTACTTGAAATTGTCTTACAAATATTGTATGAATGTTATACGAGTGATATGCATGATTCAAAAAGTGTCGGAAGCAAAGAAAAATATATTTTTTTAAATACTTATTTAATTTTTTCTATTTTTTTTCTTTTCCGACACATATCATATGATGTCATATAAGTACCATCAATGCATGTTCGACACCACAACGAGTCTGATGGGTCATGAGAATGAGCATCCAAATTGGATTAAGAGTAATCACACAAGTGAGAGAGACGACACATATTCCCTAAAAACCATAAGGCATTAGACATATGAGTCATCTCATTTATAAAGTGTTCAACCTCCACTTTTCTAAGCAATGTGAGACTTCTAACTCACAATTATACCTCAAGAATCTCCCCCTCAAGTTTGAGTTCATCCACTTATATGCTATTCCTCAAAGGGAAAACTGTTTCATCCACATACACTTAGTTTGAATTCATCCACTTATATGCTCTTTCTCAAGGGGAAACTCTTTCATCCACATACACTTGTATTGTTCTTAACACCCTTACCATGTCACGTGCACTTCAATAGGACACGTCACCTCACCACCACCATGTCAGGAAGAGACACAAGGAGTCAGTCTTTTATTGGAACCATCGACTTTGATATCATTGATGGGTCACAAGGATGAGGAGTCACATTGAGTCAAGAGTAATCAAACAAGTGAGAGAAACACCATATATTCTTCAAAAACCTTAAGGCATTGGGTATATGGGTCACAAGGATGAGGATCCACCTTGGGTCGAGAGTAACCAAACAAGTGATAAAGACATCATATATTCACCCCAAACCTTAAGGCATTGGGTATATGGGTCATATAACTTACAAAGTGTTCAACCTCCACTTTTTAAAACAATGTGGATCCAACTCTTATTTTCATCTCAACAATCTCCCCCTCAAGTATGAGTTCATCTACTTATATGCTCCTCCTCAAGTAAGAGATCTTTCATCCACACACTTGTATTATCATTCACACCCTTACCACATCAATGACACTTCAATGGGACATGTCATCTGACCACCACCATGTCAGAAAGATTTTCAATACAAGGAGTCAGTCTCTTACTTAAAGCATCAACTATGATACCACTGATGAGTCACTTGGAGGATCATTCACATATAGTCAAGAGTAATCACACAAGTGAAAGAGATATCATATATTTACCCAAAATTTTAAGGCATTTAATATATGATTTATCTCACTTATAAAGTGCTCAACCTTCACTTTTTCAAGCAATGCGAGACTTCCAACTCACACTTATATCTCAACATCAAGTGTAAATACATCCACTTATATGCTCCCCTCAAACAGAAGTTATTTCATCCACATACACTTGTACCGTTGTTGACACCCTTACCACGTCATGAGCACTTCAACAAGACACGTCGCCTGACCACCACCATGTCAGTAAGACTTTTGATACAAGGAGTTTATCTGTTACGCGAACCATCATCTTTGATATCACTGATAGGTCATGAGGATGAGCATCCACATTTAATCAAGTGTAACCAAGTGAGAGAGACACATTATATTCACACAAAATCTCAAGGCATTAGATATATGGATAATCTAACGTATAAAGTGCTAAACCTCCATTTTTTCAAGTAATGTGGAACTTCCACTTCACATTGATATCTCACTGGCACCTACTTTTAGATGTGTCCATGCTTCATAGGCTATTGTGATGAGATTGAATCCTCTCTTGAATGTTCCTTATTGTTGTTTGATATGTTCAAATATCAATTTTTTACTGAAATATTTTTCTCATCAAAATTATTTCTCTCTCTATGTATCTTTTTCTTTATAAGTTTTTGGGTTAAATATATTTTTGATCCTATAAAAAGATCCCGTAATTTAATTTTAGTCTCTCAAAAATTTTTCGTTCAATAATAATCTTCATAATATTTTTTATCCATATTTGTGTTCTCTTTTGTCAACATTCGTTAACAGAAATTGACGTAGTATGACACATGATTTTTTTTTTTGATAACCGGGAACTGATAAAGATGATGATGTAGAATGCCACGTGGCTAATATTGTGAATTAAGTTGTTTCCACCCAGCCTAATAAAAATAATTAAGCTTCCAAATAAATAAAAAGAAGACGGGAACAGTGGAGGACGTGAGTATAATATTTTGATAACTTCTGAGGTCAGATGGGGAAGATCCTCTATGACTTCTGCTACAATGTAATTCATTTATTTCTTATGGATGCTTTGATATATAACTAAGCAATGCTACTTTGTGTGTGTGAATGTAAAAAACATAAACATAAGTAAATAGGATTAGTTCCTATGAAGTGAAATATGAGTACCGTAGACCGATAGGAATAGCAAATAGTACTAACAATATTGACATTATGCGAACATCTTTTTGTTAGATTTACAATACACATACTGCGAAGACAAACTAACAAGTTTGTTTTGAGCATTCAAAGTGGTCTTCTAAGAGCAGACGTGTGAGTTTAAATTTTGAAATTGAATTTGCTAGAGACTAGTTATGACTTTAGTTACAAGTTAGCTATGAATTTTTATGAGTTCAAATATGACGTTGACTTTAGTCACGTCAGTATCTTTATTATGTTGTCACTGACACGTGTACATATGATCACTAAAAAATCTTCTACGTGACGTATCACGTCAACTTCTGTTCACGGGCATTGATTGGAAAAATCAAAAATATAGACGAAAAATATTAGGAGAATCATTCTTTAAAGATTTTTTTTTTAAAAACTAAAAATAAACTTTAAGAAATTTATAGAGACTACAAACATATTTAATTCTAAATTTTTTAACCATTGAATTTGTTTCCCATTAAAATGTTTTTTTATTCTTATAGATGAATATATGGTGGATGATATGCAACAAAATGACATCAAAGATCAAAGATCACATATTCTAGTAATATTCTCTCTCAAACACTAGACATCCCCAAATTTTTAGAGCCGAGTATGCTTCCAGGATTTTCATATAGTCGGTGTACATCCCAGAAATTTTTATGAGGCCGAGGAATTATTGTAAAGTCAAACAACAAGTTCCACACTCATCCCGGACTCAATTTATCGGGCTCTAAAGGGTCGTCCAAGTCAGAGTTGTTATGACATTTCTAGGGACGAATCCGTTATAGAATGATTAATAAGGCGTCGATTGCAAATGATTAATAGTTACTAATTAACTATTTAATCCACACCTCTTCGGTATCCAAAGGGAGGAGAAAGACTGTCAATATCTTGGGGGCAACTATTATGGACCGTCCACAAGGCCAATGAGAGAAAAGCTCTCATCTTATCCAAATATGGATCGCCTTAACCAATCTTCCTATATAAGGGGTCACATGTAGATAAATGTATAATTTTTAAAGTCATTCTCACTCATCCGTCACTTTTTATTGTTTCACTAACTTAATTGTTGAAGTGCTAACCTTGCAGGTCAACTTCCTCTTCGTCGTATTGAAAGCTTACTTCACCGTACCCAGGTTATATTTCACCGTTCACTGAAAAATTATAATTCCACAACATAATAGGTTGTTTATTAGAGCTTATATGCTTGTTAGGTTGTGAAGAAGATAGAAGTGAAAATGAAGGGGAAGAAAATTGTTGGATGGGATTTCGACACACATAAATGTTAGGAATTGGTCATAGGATTCAAAGAAATATTCTGAAGAAGAATATGTTGATTGCGACAACCAATTAATGAGAATATTTCGACGAAGGAAGCTATGGTCTAGGACTTAGAAATATTTTTGACCTAGACTGGAGTTCGACGAAGCTTACCTGGAATAGTGTTCGATGCAGTATAATTCAAATTTGAGGCTGATAATTGTTTTTTGGCCTTATCCGTTTCTTGAAGACGCGTGGAGAGCTTTAAGCAGCGGAATGCATGCAAATCGAAGACGTGGCATCTTCTGGAGAAAAGACCGTTGAATAGCGGTTATTTTCGATTTAATATAAATAAGACACTTAGCCATTAGGAAAATGGTGTTCAACCTTGTACAAAAACTCTAAATTTACTCAAAGTACCTGTGCGTGAGAAACGAGTGTTCCTAAGTGAAAATGTATGTGTGAATACCATATTTTATACTTTTAACCAAGTCATTTAAGATAGTGTCATTTACATTTGCTACAATTTACTTTGAAGCCAATTTCAATAGTTAAGATTTCATCATTTATTTTGAAGTCATTTACTCTGCAAGCCTTTACTTCTGCATTTGTTAAAAAAATGCAACATCCCCTTTAATAACTTTGAAGAACATTGTTGAAATATTCATAAGTAACAAACCCAGAAACTAAATAACAACACATGTCCTAGGATCAATCTAGTCGATCCTGTAAGTAACCAAAGATATTAAAATTTGGAAGACTAACGCTTGTTTATCAATTTCGACGGTAAACAAATTGGCACATCCAGTGGGACTGGTGTTGTTAGATAGACTTTGTGAAAAATATTTAGAAGTTCTTCATTTCTGGTTTTCTTTAACTTTGTTGCATGAGATTAAGGAGTGGTAAAATAACCACTGATAATGAAACAATATAAAAAAGGAGATACGTAAGAAAGATGACGAATCCGCCAAATAATAATGGAGAGACTACGACCACAGTGTCTATGTCCGAAGAAATTCCATCCATGGCGAGTACGACGACCATTTCGTCGAGTAGTCACAGTGGACCAATTTTATCTCCTGTGAGGACACAGGGTCAACAGGTGACCCCTCATCCAGTAGGATCTAGCGCATTCAGGCCTTATATGACTGGATTTATAATGCCTTTAAATGGTCGAGAACATCCATATGACATGCCGACTTCGATGATGGCAAGTTTACACAATACGACCACATCATTCGCTGACCCAGTGGTGAATATGTTTTCTTTTATGCAAGGGTCTGGATCAACTATTAATAATATGGGTCGAATCAATCCACCCCCAGGGATGGAATTTTCTACCCAACAAATGCCCAATTTTACTACAAACTCTGCAACAATTTTAAGGCAGCAAATGGAAGAAAGTAACCATGATATGGTCCATATGCTTGCCCAACAGATGGGCAGCATATTCAATCCCTTGATTCAAAACGCCACCCAAACGAACCAACAATTGGCAGCGCAGATGTCTGGAGTTGTAGATTTCTTTGGAGTTCCACAGGCACCTTGACAACTTCGAAGGGAACAATTATTAGAAAACCAAGGAGCAATCCTCTAAGAGGTCCCTACTATTAACCAAGCCCATCAAAATGAACCCCATATAGATATGAAAAATTAGGGGGTTGGAGTCGAACCTCCCAGGGTTAAACAACCAATGCCAATCCTAAGGGAGAGGGAACCAAGGATGGTAATGGTCAATAGGAATCACGATGCTGGCGAGATCATACATCAGGTTCGATATGATGGTATGGTAGGAGATAACAATTTGGTTTCTGTGGTCGAAAGGATTATGGCGTGAAATAGGGTGAATGTTGGTCTTCATAGGCCAAATTATAGTTCCCTGTTGTCTGACTATATCTTGCATACTGAATTTCCTAGGAGATTAAAAGTCCCAAAATTTACAAAATTTTCATGAGTACTAGTGAGTCGACTGCCGAACATGTGGCGAGATATCTAACTGAAGCAGGAGACCTTGCAAATAACGAAAACTTAAGGATAAAATACTTTCCTAGTTAGCTCACTAAAAATTCATTCACATGGTTCACTACACTCCCGACGAGTTCGATTCATGATTGGACTCGTCTAGAAAGTTTGTTCCATGAACAATTTTACATGGGGAAGTCGAAGATTAGCCTGAAAGAATTAGCTAGTATTAAGCATAAATTTTCTGAGCCAATTGACGACTATCTTAATAGGTTCTGTTTACTAAAGGCAAGGTGTTTCACATAAGCTCCTGAACATGAATTGGTCGAAATGGCCGTTGATGGTTTAGATTATTCCATCAAAAAGAAATTAGACACCCAATATTTTAGGGATATGGCCCAGTTGGCCAATAGAGTTCGACAGGTAGAACGTTTAAAGGCTGAAAAAGCCAGAGCGACTAAGAATAATAAGAGAGAAAGGGTAACGTATGTCGACATATATGAAGATGATGAGGAAACGTATAGTGACCCTTTGGGTTTCGAAGAAAGAAAAATCGACTTGGCCGAAATAAAATAAGAGCCACCCTATTCTTGCAAGGTTTTTGCACCTTCAAATGGGAAAATTCTCGTCGAACCAGAAAAGAATGATAAATTCCCTAAGAAGACATACACCTTCGATGTCACCAAGTGTGACGAAGTTTTTGACTTACTAGTCAAAGATGGCCAAATGATAGCGCCTCCTGGTGCTAAAATACCTCTGTTAGAACAGCGAAAGAAACGAGGTTTTTATAAATATCAAAATTTTCTAGGCCATAAAACCTCACAATGTTTTCTTATCAGAGATTTGGTGTAGAATGCTATTAAGGACGGAAGGCTGAGATTTAGGGACAAGACGAATTCTCAAATGAAGATTGACTTAGACCCCCTCTAGGTGGCTGATGTCCACTATACTGAACTGGCCATTATCAACATGGTCGAAGTATTTGAAGGTTGTATCTAAAACACCAAGATGGTCGAAACCACTTAGAGTTTCGAGCAGGAGAATGACAAAACTGAGGCTACTGAGGGCCTTAGGGTAAAATTGGAGAAGCTGAAGATCATTGATGGCACTAGTATCGAAGTCAACATGGTCAAAGTGAGCATAGAGAGGGAAGCTGACAAAGAGAATGCTGGACAAAGCGAAGAGCAGGTGAGGATGGCTTACCCCAAGAGTGATGAAAGCCTAATGGAGTTTCTCCACTGCTGCTAGAAAAAGAAGTCTGAGGTCATGTTGTACTCTAGGTGTAGTTCAGTTTTCGATAAGAAAGCTTCTAAAAATGTCAAGAGAGTTCGAGTGGCCAGTCACACAAGGAAATTGGAGATACACTCACAATCATTTCACTTTTGATAAGAGGGAAGTCCCTCGAAGGATGGAGCAAGGAGGTCCAAGTCTTCATCCAAATAGGCTAGCTGCCTTTAAATCAATTGTTGATGCACCCAGATAAAAATGGGTAAGTCCTGCTGAAAAGAGAGAAAGAGGTCAAGAGAAATGGCAAAGTTTTGAGGTTGATCGAGGCTCTTTGATAGCCTATCCAAGGGAGTTTCAAGTATCAAAACAACAAGCTTATAGATTTGAAAATTACAAGGTAAGAATCCCATGTCCGGGTCACAATGGCAAAGGCATCAAAGGAGGAGAAAGCCGGAGAGAGAGGCCAGGAAAAAGTAAATGGCTGAATCTAGTTCCAACCAGCCTCCATAGAAAAACAAAGGTGGAGAAAAAAGGCCAGTGGGGAGGAAAATGTTACCTGCTTGAAAAGAAGAACCTGAGTGTAGTCAGAGTTACCAGCGACTGATGATGGCATGATAACTGACAACTTTGATATAGAACCTAAGCCTTCTTTGGATATCACTTGCAATGTAGTCTCAGTGTTGCTTGTAAAGTTCGATCAAGCCACAAAAGTGAAGGAGTCTGAAGAGTTTATGGAAGCTGAAATAGCCAGACATAGACCAGTATGTTACTACATAATGAATAATAGTTGCATTGAAGAGCAAAATGTCTTCTTCGAAAGTCCGGACGAAGCAATGAGAAGTCATCTTAAACCTCATTTCATTAGAGGAAAGGTAGAGAATATGGGAATTAATAAGATCCTAGTGGGCGGTGGTGCAACAGTAAACCTAATGCCGCACTTTATGTTGCAGAAAGTGGGGAAGTTTGACACAGACCTAAAGCCCCATAACATGGTCTTGTCAAATTATAAAGGAAAGATTGGACGTACCTTAGGGGTGATCCAGGTAGATTTAACAATTGGAACCATTACGATGCCAACCATGTTCATGGTTATTTCCTTGAAAGCTAATTACAACCTATTGTTGGGTCGTGAGTGGATACACAACATTGGAGAAGTACCATTTTTTATGCATCAAAGGATTATTATATGGAGAAGTGATGGTATAGTGGAATATATTGAAGTGGATCCGAGCTATTTTATGGCAGAGGTGAACCATGTGGATAGGTGCAGTTTCGACAAGAATCTGGGAAACATTACCCATTGTAGACCTGCTGATTTTGCATTCGATCCCACTGATGCGGCATACTATTATCTTCATCTACACCCAACTTATGGGTTTTAGTGGCATAGAGAAGTTGTAAGAGAAGACCTCGAATTTGAAGGGATGTCATACATCCATCCAACTGGCTAGGGAGATGAATTTGGTAATTATGTCCGAACCCAAAACATTGGAAAAGATTTTGGCTTATATAGCCGAGAACAGATTAAAAGCGGCCTTAGAGGCCGAAGTTAAATACATGGTTGTTGAAGCCAAAGAAGCTAATGTGTACCTGGAGGGGCCTGACATATATTTCAAACCAGAGCCACCTGATAAGGAGCAACACAAAGTGCAAATCCATAGGCTCGATACCATCCATGACGAAGAGTCGTCGGGATTCGAAAGGGACCCGCTGGCACCCCATATAAAAATGCTAGCGCAAGATCCTTTAGAATAAATTGACCTAGGAGAAGGAACGACAAAAATACCAACATACATAAGCACCAACCTTGACCCAGAACTTAGAGCCAAAGTGATCCAGCTTTTGAAGGAGTATAAAGATCGCTTCGTTTGGGATTATGACAAGATGCCTGAATTAAGTAGGGAATGATGGAGCTGAAATTGCTAATCAAACCTAGAAGAAAGCCAATTAAGCAGACTCCAAGATGATTTACGCCAGAAATCCTGTCGAAGATCAAGTAAGAGGTTGAGAGGCTTCTTAAGTGTAACTTCATTCGTGCAACAAGGTATGTCGAGTGGATTGCTAACATAGTTCTAGTCATTAAAAAGAATGGGACTTTGAGGGTTTGCATATATTTCATGGATCTGAATGATGGGATCCTAAAGAACGAATATCCAATGCATATGGAAGAGATACTTGTCGACTCCGCTGCCGGCTATGAGTATCTTAGTATGCTCGACAGGTACTCTGGGTACAATCAAATTTTTATTGCTGAGGAAGATGTGCCAAAAATGGAATTTCGATGTCCCGGAGCCTTAGGAACCTATGAATGGGTGGTGGTGCCTTTTGGCTTAAAAAATGCAGGGGCAACCTATCAAAGAGCAATGAATTCCATTTTTCATAATTTTATAGAAACATTTATGCAGATTTATATTGATGATATCGTTGTTAAGTCCGTGTCAGGAAAGAACCGTATAGGTCATCTTCGATAGTCACTCGAAAGGGTGAGGAAGCATGTTATGAAGATGAATCCTCTCAAATGTGCATTATGTGTGCATGCTGGAGATTTATTAGGCTTTGTGGTTCATAAGAAGGGTATCAAAATAAACCAGAATAAGACCAAGGCCATTATGGAGGCGAAAGCGCCATTAACAAAGAAGGAATTGCAGTCGCTGCCGGGGAAGATCAACTTTTTAAGAAGGTTCATCTCAAACTTAAAATGGAAAGAATCAAGACTTTTCTCCTCTACTTCGACTGAAGAAGGAAGGTTTCGAGTGGGGGCAAGTGCATCAGGAAGCTTTTGAAAAAAATCAAGGAGTATCTTGTTCATCCTCCAATTCTGTCGCCTCCTTGTCGTAGTAAAAATATGAGATTGTATATTTTTGCATCTGATGTAACTATAGGGAGTATGCTTGCTCAAGAAGATGAGAATGGCATCGAAAGAGCCATTTATTAACTTAGTCAAGTTATCAATGATGCAGAAACTAGATATAGTATGATTGAAAAGTTGTGTCTATGTTTGTATTTCTCTTGTACAAAGTTGAAATATTATATAAAGCTTATCGATGTGTATCTCTCATCTCATTTTGATATCATCAAACATATGCTTTCTAAGTCAATTCTGCACAGTCGAATTAGAAAATGGGCACTCGCCTTGACAAAATATTCCCCCGCTTATGTGCCTTTAAAGGACATGAAGGGACAATTGGTTGCATACTTCATAGTCGATCACTCTATCATTAAAAGTTCCTTAAACTATTTGAAGCTTGAACCTTGGAAATTGTACTTCGATAGTTCTAGTCACAAAAATGGAACGAGTATTAGAATATTGATTATCTCTCCTAATAAAATTCCAACAAAACTCAAGTATAAGATCAAAGATCCTTGCTCAAATAATGAGGCTGAATACGAAGCCTTTATAGTCGGCCTTGAAATACTGTTAGAATTAGGGGCAACTAGAATCAAGATGATTGATGACTCTGAGTTGGTCGTAAAGCAGATGACGAGGGAATATAAGTGTGTCAAAGAGAATCTAATAACATACCTTGTAATAGCAAATCGACTATTGTGAAAGTTCAAAATGGTAAATATTAGACACATTCCTCGACATGAGAACAGAGAGGCCAATGACTTGGCTCAAATTGCTTATGGGTATAAAATTTCAAAAGAAAAATTAGAAGGTGCGATCGAAGTTCGAGGGAAGGTAATGGCAACTAGATTGTCTCCAAAAGATTTGGAAGCAACCAAGTTGGAATATGCAGATTATGAGAACTTCAAAATATTGGTTACCCACAACTTGACGGATGCAGATTGGAGAAAACCAATAGTGGGTTACTTAGAAAACCGAACAGCATCTGCAGAACGAAAGGTCAAGTATCGATCTTTGAGTTATACCCTTATGGGAAATGAATTATTTAAAAAGATGCTTGAAGGAGTTTTACTCAAGTGCCTTAGTGAAGTTGAGGTGTATGTAGCTCTGTCGAATGTCTATGGAGGGGCATGTGGGGCTCACCAAGTAGGTCAAAAGATGAAATGACTCTTGTTTTGACAAGGGATGTATTTCCCTACTATGTTGAAGGATTACATTGAGTTCGCCAAAAGATGTCAGGAGTGCCAAAGGCATTTGGGTATACAACATGTTCCTGCAAGCGAATTACACTATATTGTGAAGCCTTGGCCCTTCAGAGGTTAGACATTGGATCTGGCTAGGGAGATTCGACTAGCAATTTCAAAAAATCACAAGTACATCCTAGTGGGTATTGACTACTTTACTAAGTGGATCGAAGCCATACCTTTGGTGAATGTTGATCAGGATGCAGTGATCGAATTCACCCAAAGTCATATAATTTATAGGTTTGGGATCCCAGAGACATTACAACTGATCAAGGATCATTATTTACAGGTCGAAAGGTTCAGGATTTTGCTAAAGAAGTAGGGATTAAGCTGTTGACATCTATGCCTTATTATGCTCAAGCGAATGGTCAGGTCGAAGCAGCAAATAAAGTTGTAATTGGTTTAATAAAGAAGCATGTGGAGAAAAAGCCAAGAAATTGGCATAAGACACTAGACCAAATTTTATGGGCTTGTCAAACATCCCCTAAGGAGGCTATAAACTCTACGCCTTTTCGACTGATTTATGGACACGATGTAATGTTACCAGTCGAAATTTATCTCCAATCAACTAGGATTCATAGACAGAATGAAGTCCCATCTGGAGCCTATTGGAACATGATGATGGATGAACTAGTCAATTTGGATGAAGAAAGGTTAAATGCCTTGGAATTATTGAAGAGGCAGAAAAAGAGGGTAGAAAAAATGTATAATAAAAGAGTCGAATAAATCACGTGGAACATCTCAATGATGAGATTAGAATTTAATTCGCTTATCTCTTAGGTCATACACACCGATTTCCTAATCTTTTCCATTTCTCCAAGCAATGACCTCAATACATAGAACCCGCACCAAATTCTCTAAAAGACTAATTGCTACTACACCGTAAAAAATCTTGGGGGACAACTATTATGGATCGTCCACAAGGCCGGTGAGAGAAAAGCGCTAATCTTATCCAAATATGGAGCGCCTTAACCAATCTTCCTATATAAGGGGTCACACGTAGATAAAGGTATAATTTTTAAAACCATTCTCACTCACCCATCACTTTTTATTGTTTCACTAACTTAGGTGTTGGAGTGTTTCGTCATATTGAAAGCTTACTTCACTATATCCAGGTTCTATTTGATCGTTCACTGAAAAACTATAATTCCAAGGCATAATAGGTTGTTTATTAGAGTTTATATGTTTGTTAGGTTGTGAAGAAGATGGAAGTGAAAATGAAGGGGAAGAAAATTAAGGTGAAGAAAATGATTATTTTTAATTATTATTTTTTTAGTTAAGTGAGATTTGCTGCTCACTTTGTACAATTTTATCAACTGAATTATCACATAAGCACAAGAGTGTTTTTGGACAAAAATTAACATAAATGATCAAACTGACTTGCAAATAGTTTTGTTCGACTAAAAAATATTATTTATTAAATAAGAGAATAAAATAAAACTTTAAAATAAATTAAAGACCCTGAAATTAATTAAACATAAAATAAAATAATAAATCCATTTAAACTTAAAATGGTGGCTTAAATTAATATATATATATATATATATATATATATATATATATATATATATATATATATATATATATATATATATATATATATATATATATATATATATATATATATATATATATATATATATATATATATATATATATATATATATATATATATATATATATATATATATAGTGAAGCAATGGTCAAAGATGAGGGCATGCATGGTAGGGAAGTATAATAAGCACCGAAAGGTACAAAGGACATTGATCATTCTTCATCCTAAGAGGATTTGACAAGAGACAAGAAAAGACACTTTTTTTTCTTCTATTCCCTCCATTTTTACATTCCATTTATTCTTTGAAATTTTGAATAAGTCTATACTTAAACTTATTAAAGTCTAGTTATAACTAGACCAAAAGAAAAGGACTCATCTCAAAAAGTTTCATTACACTACCAATATTGTTTTTTTTCCTGTCCTTTGTATATCATGATCATATATCTAGTTATACCTTTCCTTTTTCACTTTTGAATTTTGATAATCGAACTTTGGTCAAAATTTACTCCCTCATAATTAGTGGCCCCATGACTTACCTTTCTAATGTAAAATAGTACTGAAGCATATAGGATCAATTATTGCACTCCTCATCGTGAGTTTGAGTTTGTATATTTGCATCGTTGGATTGTAGAGAATAACACAAATTTATTACAAATATTTAATATGTATCATGAAAAAATGTGTCTCCTATTTTTTAAATTAATTTGTGACAAATATTTATCCATTATTTTGATTGGTATCAATGATAAATATTTGATCTATATCTTTTTATACTTATTAGTAACAAATATAAGTGTCCCATATTTTTTTTATATAATGATCAATTATCAATACTATTCTATTTTTTTATAATGGTCGATTAGAATATGATCTAATTTTAAATTCTAGATTTCATGTAAAATGTCTTTACAATTTTTTTATAAGTTTTATTTTGATAATATTAACTTTTTTCAATTTTAAATATTTTTTTAATCATAAATATTTGTCTCGTTTATAGTGTTTATTTTAATTAAATTCAAAATATTATCATTATTATAATTTTAAATATATAATCATATGGAATTGCACATTTCATCTCTAGTGGATTTTTTAATGGAGGTGCTTGATTGTTTTTGCGTCTAACTTAACTTCGTGGGGCCTATAAGACATCACCTCAGCTAAACATCCCCAAATTTTTTCACAATCCACAACTCATAAGGTGTCTTAGCTACTAATTTACTATATACTCTATTAACGATATGACATGTAGTCTTTAATGTCTCTCCCCAAAATGACTTTAGAAAAGAAGAATGATTAATCATATTCCTTACGATATCTTTAAGAGTTCGATTTTTTTGTTCTACAACTCCATACACTACAGGGTTTCCCAATATTGTATATCGTGAAACAACTCCACACTCATCGAGAAAAAGCGTGAACATTTTCGGACATTGTTCCATTTATCCATCAAACTGCCAAAATATTCACCTCCACAGTCCGACTTGACAACTTTTATTTTCTTTCTAAGTTGAAGTTTGACTTTAGTTTTTAATGATTTAAACACGTCTAGAGATAAGGATTTTTTATGAATCAAATATAGATAGTCATACCTCGATTAGTATTCTAGGATCATAATAAAATATTATTGTCTATCCCAAGAACCTATAGGGAAAGAATCACATATATTGGTATGAATTAGTTCTAAGATATTCTTAACTCTTTTAGAATGAAAATTTCTTTTGTTTGTTTGTTATAAGATATCCTAAAGAGAGTAGTGCATCGAAGACAATTAAATAGATGCCATATATGCCTAAGTTTAATGAAATAACTTGGAGTGCATACTACATTACTAAATTTTCATTCTATACAAAATCAGAGGATAATCATAGTACCATGCAAAATAGTGGGGTTATGGTTAAAGTTGAATCAATGTACTTCTCTAGTTCCGAAGATAACAATCATGTACTGAAATCTAGAGTGTACTTTGTGGTCATTGAGGAAACTTTGGAGATTGATTATGTTACTTTTAAAGTTCATTTATTTAAGTGCAAGTGGATTGATAGTAACGCTAGTATAGAAACTGGTGGATTAGGATTCACACATGTTGATTTTCTAAATGTAGTTTATATGAACAAACCATTCATCATGGCATCCCAAGAAAAATAAGTTTTTTATGTCACTAATCTTTCTAACACTAGATGATCAATTTTTCTACAATGAAGACATATTTCTGATAGTGATGAAAATCAAGATTTAAATTTTGAGACCCCTTCTTTTACAACACATGTACATCTCTCATATGAAGAAAATGATTCAAATGACGTGCATGTTATTCGTCCTGATCATCAAGAGGGGGTATGTGAAAACTACCAAGTAAATATTTTAAATCACTTAGTAATATATATTTATTCATTTACTTTTTTATTCTTTTTACTAATATTTTTTTCCAGCATATAGAGATGTCGAAGAATACCATATGTTACATGATTTTAGAAGTAAAAGTCAGAAAATTAAAAACCCCTAAAGTAAGTGGTATATGATGCATGTTGTTGATATTGAAGTTTGAATGTTGTTGTTGTTGTTGAAGATTGAATTTTGAATGTTGTTGTTGTTGTTTAGATCAATGGTTTAAAGATTTAATGTTGTTGTTGTTATTGATTATCCTAATTAGTTTCCAATATTTTTTAAATTCTAGGTGCTTAACGACCGGTTACAAATCACAGAAGAGAACTTTTGAACGACCTACAAGAATTTTCATTTTGGTTATTTTTTTTTGTTGGTTCATCATTTGTCTTAGTTTTGTTATAAAATTATAAGGCATGTGTCATTTTGGTTTTGAAATTGGTGTAAAAAATGAACTTTTTTAGTACAATATTTCTGTTTGAGAAATGGACAAATGCTACAGTGTTTCTATTTCAGAAATGGGCAAAAAAAGGTTCTATAATACAGGTTCAAACGAAAATATAGAATAAATAAATAAATATATAAATAATAATGTTTTCCCCTCGGTTATTATTACAAACCAAGGTAATAATACTTCTCTATTACCCCGGTCGTGACTTAAAACCGAGAGAAAATGTAGGGGGCGCCATCCAGTTCTAAATTTTTTTGGGGATTGAATTGATGATCATTAAGTCTTTCCCCTCGATGGAGTCGTACCCTATCTTATGGGTCTATTCGACTCTAAAGGAAGCTCTTACCGATTTCTTACTTAAGGTTTTTCACCTTATGTTACTTGTATATCACTCACACAATGTAACTAGGACTTAAGCATTCAAGGGGTTTTACGCTTTGTATGGATACACAAAAGTATCTTCTCCCTGGTCGATCCCACGTCTAGGACTATGGACACGGGTCACATATCTTTGTTACCTTGGGCAATTTCTCCTCGGCCGATCCAAATCCATGGACTATGGACACATGTCACGATTGTTCGCTCAATAAGGAATGTTTTCTCCGTGGCCAATGCCAACCCAAGGACTATGGACACGAGTCACAAACTTCCTATAATTGGAATACTTCTCTCTGGCCAATTCAAATCCATAAATTATGGACACGAGTCACAATATCCAATCTCAACGATTCGTCTTCCTGGTTGCTACTTTATATAAGTCTCAAACTCGGGATACAAACGAATAGGGGGTTATTCCCGAATACACGATTATTCTCTTTAATCACAACGTGATTATTCTCACAAATCTCCATGTGATTATATCACAACTATCATGGGATTATTCACAACTTCCACATGATTATATCACAATCACAATATATTACAATGTGTTTCCATACAAGCTCATTGAACTGCAACTATGACATCGTTCCCCATCCTTGCCTTCGGCATTTCGTAGATTGATGACTCATATCATGTGATTACTCGCTCACGGGTACACACCAAGGTACCTCTTGCATTCGAGCATCAAAGCTTAAATTAATTACCATAACCTAAGTTATCTTCATTAATTTCATTCACCTATCTATGATTCTAGGTTTGCTCTCACTCATCATTATGGAATTTTTTTCATTCATTATTCATTCAATACATACACATCATAATATGATAGATGAAGCACACATAATAATTTGTTACCATTATCCAATTAATAAATGGAACACAAGCATGATTTCTCTTTACCAAAAGGTGCAACATTGGACCAATTTTCCAATGTATCTGACCTCACATCAATCAGAATTATGAATCCAGTTTTATGGTGGAAACAGGGAAACAAGAAATTTCTCAAGGTCTCAAACTCCCGCCTAGCGAGCCTAAGCGAGCTTTCGCCTAGCGAGTTCCAGCGAGGCTAAAGTGAAGTCAAACAGAATGACATTTTTCCAAATTTTCCCCATCTCACTTAACGAAACATGCCCTCGACTAGAGAGTATAGTAGAACGACTTCTGCACTATGAAATGATACGTTCACCTAACAAGCCATTCTCTCGCCTAGCGAGAATTGCAGAACTTAGCCATTATAGAAACATACATGAAGGGGAAAAGGGCCATACATAACATTGTATATCATCATATTGCACCCAATAACCCCATTTAACATGGTTTAACACAAATAGGTTTGTAAAACAACAAAATGATCATGCATCAACATCAATTTCACACATATAACAAAAACTCACAAAACCTAATTCCCATTTCATTAATTTCCCCCAAAAAGGCAGGTCTAACTAGAAACCCACCTCTAGAAGATGAAGATGGTGAAAGATAGAGATGAATTCTTGATGATCCAAGCTTTGATTTCCACTTCCAAGCTTTTCCTCTTTTCCTTTCTTATTTCCTTCTCTTTTCCTCTTACTTTTCTCTTCTTCTTCTTACTAGCAAAAGTTAGGTTATATGGATGGTAATAGAGAATGAGAGAAAAAATATCTTAAGAAGATTTTATCCCTTAATGAATAAATGACCACTTACCAATGTTACCAAAATGTCGTTTATTTTACTAATTACTAAAGATCAATCAAATTGAGTAAGAATTAAGCTCATATGAGTTCACTAATTACTCTATTTGTCTCAACTGACATGAAATAGAATATATAGGAATTCAATTTATCCTACCTGACAAGGAATGAAGCATTTAAGAGGATATGAGGTATTATATTTAAACTAAAACACAAAATTATGCTTATGTCATTTACAAACAAGTATAATAAGTCGATTGTATTCACAGGGTATGGAATAAACTACTTATTAAAATAACATAAGCACATTTAATTGTGTTAAAGAGTTTTATTTGTTTCAAAATCAAAACTAAAAGAAACAAATTTGAATTACATCAATTAATTATTTTAATTGAAAAAAATTAACAAAAAATTCACTTGGTGAAAAATAAAATTAGATTTAACATCGATTCACCATAAAAGAAAAAAAAACTAACACATTTTTATATGATCAAATAAAAAAATATATAAAAAATAAAAAAAGAAGAAAGCAATTACACATGATACAACATTAAAGTGTAATATCAGATCAATTCAAATAGTAAAATAATAGAATAAATCAAAGTAAACATGATTGATATAAAATCATCGAAATGCCATATATAGAGGGAACCAAACAAGAATATATATACATATAAATATTATATAACGCAAAATAAAGACTTGAATAATTAATCACAAAGAAAATTGTAATCTACAACCTTGTCATCAGAACTCATGAAAAATAAGAAACATTCAAAATACTTAATACTTTTAACACAATGTCGACATATATGAAAGACAAAAAATAACTCGAAAATGAAATATTAAATAAGCACAACTTCAATTATATTTTTTTCTATAAGATAATAAAATTGATATATAAAGATAATCGTCATATAAATTATTCCATTTTAGGAACCAGAAATGGATGCAGTTGGATAATTGATGATTTCAAACGGCGTTGTTGATCTTCTTTACGACGACGCGAGATGAACTTGCAGGGTTAGCACTTCAATACCCAAGTCAGTTCAAAATCAAATATGAGTGTAATAAAAAGTGGAGATCACAGAATATACATTGCTCTTTGCATGTGAATTAATTTTATACATTGGATTAACTGGAGTGAATTTGAGTAGAATTGACCTTAACTATTTGGGTCTTTGGTCAGTCCAGAACATAAAAAAAATAATAACATTAAAAAATAATAATAAACTAAATACGAGTGAAAATATAATTTTTTAATGATCAAGCATGACATGTTTTAATACCATTTGTTGGAATTAAATCACTAACGATTAATCACATATAAATGTTCACCATATTTTAACATATCCTTTAGTGCGAACAAGCACATTAAACGTGGTCCCATCAATGAAATGTTTCATAACCCCCTTCTGACATGTACGGTGATATGACTAGCTAGGGCATGGTGCAATTTATTATGTACTCGAGTATACTCGAGTTGGAGTGTATCCACGAGGGGAATCTAGCCATGGATCTTGTAAGTTCTTTCTCTAGTTGATCTGAACCCTTCAGTTATCGCTGCTTATAAATAGAGTGAACTGAATATTTGGAAGTTTTTCATAAGCCTTGACACTCAAACTTACAGTTACTTTCTCAGAGAATGTCTTCATTTCCTCTTTCTTGAGAATATTATTAGAGGCGATCTTCGAAATTTTGGTCAAAGATATTGCCTTTCTTACTTTTTCTCATGCTCCACCAATCTCAAATAACCATGTACCGTCCTAATTCAAACTTTTATCTTCAGCATTTCCAGTTTTTCGGCCAGGATGAGTGATATTATTGTTGACTTGGTGAGAGATTCTAAAGTCAAAACTCCGCTTGCTTGTATAATGGGGATATCCTCTAATTCCCATCTCCTTCTTCGTGGTCACAATCACTTGGAACCAAAAATCATATCCATGTGTGACGATTATGACTCAGAAATGGTATATGGGAATTCCTTAGAGGAAAGGACTTCTTCATCTGAATCATCAGAAAACCCTTTATTGAACATTTTCATAGAGGTTAATCGTGCTAAAGATCATATTCAACTTTTCCTGTTGATCGATAAATGCAAGCCCAACAACATTGAAGTGAAAGCTTATCTAGATCTCCGAGATCAATCAGTCGCAATGGAGCATGACTGGGTAGACACAAAAATAGCGGGTACTTCATCATTTTTGAGCATCAGATCTGCTATAGATGTAGCTTGAATTATGAACAGTGACCCCCTAGAATGGTCGATTCTTCCCGTGAGATCGAATAAGAGGATATGTAGTAGTTCCTTTGACGATTGTATGGTCTCATTCTATGAGTGTTTATTCACAAACATAGCGTTGCGATTTCCCTTTTATAACTTTGATGTAGTCATACTTAAACGTTTAAAATTTTCTCCTTCCCAACTTCATCTGGGGTCTTGAGAATTCATGAGGGTATTTTAATTGTGTATCGAGCATAAATCTTAGAAATCTTCCCCCATATTATTCCTTGATCTGTTGCACTTAAGGCATACCTCTCAGGACAATTTTTGCAATTAGGGGCTCATTAGCTTTCATCAGGCCAATCCTTAGCTCGACCTCTTTAATCTAGACTAGGAGACTTTCTAGGGCGCTTATTGATGGTGAAGCCACTCATGCCTATGGCTTACTGTAGCACCTCAAATTTGCACCCTACCTTTTGTACATTCATTTCATATTAGGTCATAGCATAACATAGGTCACTGCATAACATTGCATTGTCCATTTGCCCAAGTGCAAGCCATTCAGAAGAGTTAGGTCAAACTGGTCAGGAGAATCAGTCGAACAAGCAAGCATGTGCTATTTTCATTGGGACAAAGCCCTAGGATTGGTTTATCAAGTTCATATGGTCTAAAGATCATTGTGAAGTGGTTTGGCCAAAGATTGGATGATCAAAGCTCATCAGTCAAGCTGGATTTCAGCTGGAACCATAGAAAGTCAACTGTGGTCAACTGTGCCTGATTTTATGGATTGGAAGGTGTGAGATGGTTTGAAAGGCCTCATTCATGTCCATATGAGTCTCATTTGACATATCAAAGACCAAGGTTGAAGATTTGGAGGTCAGACAAGAAGTTTCCTAAAATGGCAGGTGACCTGTAATTTCAGCTGCCCAAAATGGAAACTTTTTCTCCTCAAAATTACTTCATCATACAAGCTTCAAATGGAATTTGGTCCAACATGAAAGTTGGAGATCTTGATCTCACCATTCCAAAAAGTCCAAGAACTTGAAATTCCTATGTGTGGTTAGCAAGATATGGTCCAATCATTTTCAGAAAATGCCCGAAATCAAAGTGGCATAACTCTCACATGGAGTGGCCAAATTGGATGGTTTTTCTTTGAGCAAACCACATTTGATGTGTACTTTCATAATCCATCATCACATTTTGCCAAAAGCCTTCACACAAAAAGGCCATTTTTCAAGTGCACTAATTAAAATCCAAGGGCAAAATGGTCCAACTTTCAAATTACTTGGAATTTTGGCATGGGACTTTTTGCAACACCTTCCAAATATCATTTGTGACTTGTTTGAACCAAGCTTGGACATAAAAATGAGCTGCATCATGAAGGGCATTTTGGCCACACACTTGAAAATTACACTTAACACTAATCTTTCCATTATGCTTAATCATGATTAATTTTGGATTAATGGATTAGTATATAATGTTAATTGTAACTGTAATCACTAAGCACTAATCATTCTTCAAGATCCAAAACAGAAAATCAAAAACTCTCTCACTTTTTTCACTTTGAACTTTCACTTTTTTTTCCAAATTCATCAATATTTCACCATTGTTCTTGCAAATTCGTGGTGTAGTTCTCATTTGCAGGTGTTGATCAAGGACTGTTTGCATCAATTAGAGCTCAAATCCATCAAAAACTCCAACTGTCCAAGATCGTTCATCAATGGCAAATCAAGAATTCAAGCATTTGGAGTGTTGCTGAGCTACAATACGCGCCCCAATCATCTCCCACAACATCAAGCAAAAGCTGTTTTGACCATTTGCAACTTGAATCCATCGAATCCGGAACTGCACTCGAATTGAGGTTGGAAATCAAACTTCACCATTGCTTCAATTGAGATAGGGCATTTGTAGATCTTTCATTGTAGAGTACTATGCTGCTTGTAGTTTTGATTCTAGTGAATTATTGAAAGAGAAATCTAGGATTAAAGTTAGGATGTCAAAACTTCTTTCAATCAATTCTTGCGGTATATGAACTTCTGGACAATTTCGTTTGCATATTTGTGACGTACGCACTCATACGGTTCCAACGGTATATCGTTTGCGTGTTTTGGTGAAGAAAAGCTCGTAACCGAATCTGGTAGGGGTGAGCTCAAGAACACGCGATGAAGAACGAGTTTTCTGGAATTTTTTCACGGCTTGATCTTCTTTCAGCGCCTGTCAATTTGAAAACAAGTTTCCCGCTCGGAAGAGCCAATCGTACGCCGCCAGCGCATTAAGTTGTGCTGTGCGTTTTGGCTTTGGCTTAGGGTAATTACAAAATTGCCACCAGAATTAATTTAATTCATTAATTCATCAAATAAATATTTCAATAAATATTACAAATCTTACAAAAATCATATAAAATCCATTTCTAATCCAAAATTAGTGGGAGTTTTTTTGTTAGATTCATGATTTTCTCTAGAATTTTATAAGTATGATAACTCAAGTTGTGCTTGGTGGATTTTTGCTTTTGTCTAGGGACCTTTGCCATGTGTGCATTTCTTGTATGTTTCGCCATTTTTAACATGAAATACTCATACATTGTCCAAATTAAATGAAATTTTACATGCTAATTCTTGACTCCTTGCTGGTTATTTTGATGTATAGTTTGTGAATTTTGGATTTCTGGTTTGGTAGATATGATGTGTGCAAGTTGAGTGTGACAATTTGTGTCACACTAGGTTAGGTCAATTTCATGGATTTATTTGACATGCCTAGGCTTTTCCAATTGATCTCAAATTTTTCATGCTGTGTCTTGTATATGTCTCGTTTCACCATGAATTTTTGTATGAATTTTTGATTCATTTTCCATTTAATTGAGATTTTTGATTGCTGGTTAGACATTTTTGGTCTTTGTTTGAGTGTTTGTTTTCCATGTCTCATGAAATGCTCATACTATATCATATGAATGTGAAATTTGATGGAGTGATTCATAACATGTTTAGGTGTAGTTTGGCTTTGGTCCCATTCATTTCTTAATTGTTTTCACTGTTTGGCATTTGATTGAAGTTGATGCTCATTTTGCTACCATGTGTTGACTTGTTTGCATTTGTCCTGACTTTATGATTTTCATTTACCTACTTCCTGTTGTCCAAATGGCATGAAAATTGATATGTAGCTCATTGAATGTGTCCTGTTTAGGCTGGAATTTTTGTGGAATTTATTGAGCAGTTTAGGTATTTGTTTGAGTGAGATCATTCTGTTTGCTCATAAATGATTCACATTTGCCTAGCTTGACTTAAATTGTGCATGAAATAAATTTAGTGCATAGTTTAGATGTGAGACCAATTGGATTCTCTTTGTATTTGGTTAATGTTGATGTTGATCATGTGTCATTTGCTGTTTTGACTTTTTTCCTCCTTTTTGACCCTAGGCTTGTCCTAGTGGTCTTGTATCTCATGTTTGAATGTGATTTTCAGGTTAAGAGGCAAAATACCTTGAGGAGGTGGATTCACTTTTGATTGAGATATCATTTGACATTGTACACTAACTTGTTTTGTTTTGTAGGATGTTTGGCTTTTGAGTTGCTTGCACTTTGGTGCATTGGATGGTGTTTGTCTGTTTATAGTTAATTGTGAACCATTTGCTGTTTAGTTCTGTGATTGGTATACTGATGATATTTGATTGATTTCAGGTACATTAGTTGCTAATATTGCTTTGCTTTGCTTGATAAGCAATTTTCACTGAGGTATAACATTCTTGTCTCCATGTAGTCTGGAAGACCTGGCCTGTTACTTGGCCAGGCACCTGTCTGAAGTCCTCCTTAAGAGGCGATGTTTGTGATTGTTTACTTTTGTCCCCAAGCAGGTAAAGACCTCTATGAGGCAATTGGCGGATATAAGAGATATGCAATCTATCTCCCGCTATTCTGTTGAGTCTTCCCTCTGCTCACACCACTGTGTTGATGCATTGGGACACAAACCCAAGATCTTGTACAAAGTACAGTTGTGTCAGAGTCTTGAGTGTAGGAGGGTTCCTCCATTCTGAACCCACGCTCCTTTGTCTGAAGCTCTCCCTGACCAGGGATAAGAGCTGTGAAGTCTTATCTTCACTCTCCTTTCATCAGCTTCACCTTAGCCCCTCAATGGCAAGGTTAAGAGCTAACACTACCCCTGTACAAATGACTTGCTCTTGCAGTCTTACCCTTTGATTGAGCCCCATTTGTGTGCATATAATGTGTGCTACTTGTGAATGCTTGATTTGCTGTTTACTTGTGTTGAATAGGATAGGCTTGCTTCCTGTGCAAGTTAGCTAGAAACCTTGACTTAGGGACAACTTTGCATGATAACAGCTAAGCTCGAGTCGTAGTCTCCCTAGTTGTGTTTCCCTCTGTCATCTGGTTAGGCTAGTCCTGTGTCCCTTCGTAGGGGAACTACGTCGCCCTGATCCTCATACCAGATGAGGTACGTAGGCAGGAGATGAGCAGATCTCTCCGGGCGCCTGTGTCTTTGTTTTGTGTTGTTGTGTGCTTGGAAGCTGATGTAAGTCCATCGAGTGGCGTTCGGGTTCCAGTGTGGGTTTGCCTGGTTCGGATGCTGATGTAAGCCCAGTGATTGGCATTCGGGCTCCACGTTTGCCTTCTTGTGTGTGTTTTGGTTCGGATGCTGATGTAAGTCCAGTAATTGGCATTCAGGCTCCATGTTTGCCTTTGCCTGTGTTTGTTTGTGTGCGTGTTAGCCGAGCTACGGATGCTCTGATTCTCCTTCGTCCAAAGGAGATACGTATGCATAGGATGCGACATCCTAGCGAGCATGTGTCGTTTCCCCAGTCCGAACTACTTTGACTCTGATGTCTATGCCTGATAGACTAAGTAGGCCCAGGACACGATGTCCTGCCGAGTCAGTTTCAGTCTGTTTTCTTGTCTCTCTTTCAGCCTGTGTAGATGATTGTTTATGAGCAGTGTTTTAGCAACCATTTTCCTTCCTTTTGTGTGTGGATCCTGTCGAGTACGACGGATGCGTAGGGGTGCTAATACCTTCCCTCCGCATAACCGACTCCCGATCCCATTCTCTTTGGTCGCGAGACCATGCTTTTTCCAGGTTTACTCTGAGCGTTTCCTTTCCCTCTTTTGGGATAAATAACGCACGGTGGCGGCTCTGTTGTTCTTGTTTTCCCGCCGGTTTTTCGCGTAATGCGACACTTACCCTGTAGATTCTCCTTGCTTATGTCAGATTTTATATCTGAAGTATTGGTCTAAAATCTACTTTAATTGGGACATTCGCTCCTACTCTACCAAGCTAGGTTCCCTTTATTTAGAGAAAGTGGTGATGAAGGAGGAAATAAAATATTGGTCTTGGGGGTTTGGCTATGAGGATGGGTTCGGCCCCGATGAAGTTCACCCTACCGAGGTGAGAAAAAGGGGGATTACCACTCATGTTATTTTGAGCGTAGTTATCCAGGAGGAGAGGAAAAATATATTTTATGAGAGCGGGGTCCTCGTGTTTTTTTACATGCACGATTGTGTTTTTCACATAGCATGGAAAAGGTGAACAAGCTGAAGTTGTTCTACAACCTTACAAATGCTCATGATATTCAGGATGCGGTGCCCCCTTCGACGACCATTGCTTCTACTCTGGCCCTAACTTCTTCCTAGGTTATTGAAACTTCAACTCATTCGCCTGAGGTGGACCAAATTGTGGATGCTGCGGACACTATAACTGTGGAGAAATCTACCCGCCTCCAATTTCAATAAATAGGGCTCAAAATGAAGATCCAAACTCCTCATGGGATGAGGGTGCTCCAAAACAAACTCGTGTCGCCAAGGATGGTGCTTATGGGGAGGTAATTCCCTTCATGTGGATGTTGGATGTCTTTTCTTCCCAACTTTCTCGCACTCCTAAGGAAACTACTACTACTGTTTCGACGTTGGATTTATCCTTCATTCAGAATCTCCTTGGGGGGGGGGGGGATGGAACTCGTCTCTGAGCTTACTCATATGTTAAAGGATGCTTCTATATTCTTCCTCGGAATTGAAACTTGGAAATGGAAATGTGAATATATGGAAATAAGGTAATCCCGCCAAGGAAAATGACACTTGGAAAGGGAAATATGAAGCTATGGAAATGAGGTGCTCTACTCTCTGAGATGAGCTTATTACGCTCTAGGAAAAGGTTAATACTGCCAACTCTTTGCAAGAGGAGGAAAAAATACACGGTTATACTTCCATTATGGCCTCTCATGTGACTATGCTCGAGGATTCCCTCAAGAATTCAGAGAAGCGGTATTAAGACGCTTCTGATGTAGTTGAGGAAAATACTCTCTAGGTGGATGAGCATTAGAAAGCTTTCCTTCGGGAATCTGAGATTCACGATGAAACCTTGAAAGCTATATAAGATGAGGAAGACAGTCTAAGGCAGGCACTCAGTGATTCCATTCAGCGGATTATGCATGTTATGCTCGGCGTCCATGACAGAGTTGTGGAGCAGGCGAGGAATTCCTGCCCTGATGCCATAATTTCTACTAAGACATTGGACCCGTTTTAGGCTGCTCCCAGGGTGACTCTAGAGGTTGATGTTGGAACCTTGGATCCAGATGCTTCAGCTTCATCTTTCTTTTCCTTAGTTTTTTTTGTTTCCTGTAATGTTTAATGGCCTTTTGTGTCTGAGTGTAATAATATTTAATATTTATAAACATATTTTTACCTTAGTGATTTATGCATTGTTTTAGGCTCCATTTGGCTCCATTTTATTATTGTCATTGTATAATGTCTCTGGTCGTTTCCACATTGCTATAACGTTAGGGCTTACTTGTTATATTTATAATGCTAAGTTTATCTGTCTTTATGGCATCTGAAGTGTTCATCAGGGAAGACTTGAGTGTTGCATGCTTTAGTTTCTCTTTCATCCTACATGGAAAAGTTTGTTTGCTTAGTTTGAACTTATGGGGTCTATTGGTCGCGATGTGATACTTGTTCTAGGTGTGAGAACCCCAATTGTTCGCTTTAAGAGGAAGCCAATGAATTTATCGAAATAAAGTGACATATATGCCTCTTGAACTTCCCTACTTTTGAGTTTTGGGACTTAACATGTTGACCGATGTTAGCTATCATTTTTTGTTGCTATGTTTGTTAGTTGTAGGTAGTGTTTGTAGCAATAATATATGTATTCGAGCACTGCCTTTGGCGAGTTTCCTGTGTTCAGTGGCGCGAAGCCTGGGACTAGAGAATTTAGTGTGATATGGTTGTATCTTTGTATTGAGCTCCGCATCACCGAGGATCATTTCCGAGTCAAGGGTAGGATCCTTACCCCTGCCCTCGAGGATTTACTCGGATTGAGATGGACTTCTTCGAGCTCAACTTCCTATGTCGTTGGATTGGCTAGATCCCAAAAAGGGGTGCATCGGCTATGTAGAAGTGGGTGGAGTATGCCTCATATGAAAAGCCATGTGAGTGATGTGTTTAAGTTGTGTTAGAATTGTAGAGAAGCGTTAAGTTTGTATCAGATACACAATTAAGCATGGGATGCGTTTAAGTCGTGTAAGAATTACAAAAATTCATTAATTTTGTATCAGATACGCAATTAGGCATGGAATGCATTTAAGTCAAGTCAGAACCACAAAATGCGTTAAGTTTGTATCAGATACGTAATTAGGCATGAAATATGTTTAATCTGTGTCAGAATTACAATAATGCGTTAAGTCTGTAACAGATACGCAATTAGGCACGAAATCTTCGCTACCCCTGTCTTATGCACTCTACAAGAAAGAGAGACAAAAAAAACATAATAGAGGAAGAAAAACAATATATATATATATATATATATATATATATATATATATATATATATATATATATATATATATCGTGAATTGAATTCGTTACAAAGAAACAATTAAATAATCAGATAGATAGACCTTTCGTGGTGACTTTGTTATGGAAGGACGTCGCCCTGACTCTTTGGTCGTTGTCCTTCCCTAGAGCTCTAGGGTGTAATTTTCTTGCCAAAGGTGTCTGCTTCGATTACACGAGGTGTCAAACTGTCCCGCTTTGTATTTACCCGTCAGTACATCGCCAGATGGCTGGCTTTACTAGGGATGTAACTTGAGGGTGGTTCTTGAAACTTTAGGCTCGTGGAATTGCTTTGTCTAATGCTTAAACGAAGCTCTTTTATGAACATAGGGACCGAGTGTCTCAGACCCGTCTTTCTCTAGAATGGGTATCTACCACAAGTGGTCATCAGGTAGCTGGTGATCAACTAACAGATGATCCAATTTGGTGGTCGACTTTCCTATGGCCTACAAGGATAGTCGGATGTATGTGAAGTTCCTTGGATTGAGAACTATCTGACCTTCTTGAGCGGAGCTTGGCCTGCTCTTATCATTCGGCGATTCCCTAAGGACCGAGATGCTGGATGATATCGAGCGATAGATCATAGATGAATGCCAACCCAAAGCGCTCCTGTGAGAGACTTGGTCTCTTTGCTATTGTAATTTGGGACGGAGGCCGAACGATCTCCTTGCAACCAAAGTTTGTGATATCTTTCCTCGAACATGCTTGGGAAACTTTTGCTCTTTGATCCGACCTGAGGAGACCCTGGTGCCTCAAGTGGAAATCCTGTGGTGCCTATAATAGGCACCCCAACATTTGATTGGAGTCTGACATTAACTATGAACTCACTGTATTCTGGCTCCATTAACTATGAACTCGCTGTATCTTTTACGCTACCAATGTAAGTACCCTAGTAGTGTTAGAAAGTACGGGAGGCGTTAGATCAGGGTTTTGATCGCAAATATCCAACATGATATTCATGGTAGTTGCCTTCATCCTCTGGTGTACACCTAGATTTGGATCTAGGATTCTTCTTTATATTACGTTTGCGGAGCTCTCAAGAAAATCATAGATCTGGATTTTGATAAATCGAAGCGAAAATAGTGACTAACTGAATCGACTGCGATATATCTCTGAGTTCTCTTCAGAAACACTCTTGATACTGATATTTGATGAGGTTTTAAACTAGTAGATCTGAGGGTAGATCTTAAATCGTAGGAGTTCCAGATATAGAACTTCTATGCTCGCACGTTGAGGTTGGAAATCAAACGTGAATTTGTGAAAATCGTAAGAATCAGAAATCGTTTCCCACAGACGACACCATTGTTCCATTTTAGGAACTAGAAAAGGATGCAATTGGATAACTGATGATCTCGAACACTAGTGTTGATCTTATTTGCGACGAAGTGGGGTGAACCTATATGGATAACACGATAACGCTCAAGTCAGTTTAAGATCTAAGATGAATATAATGAAAAGTGGAGATCAAAGAATGTAGTTTGCTCTTTGCATATGAACTTGTTTTATATCTTAGGTCAAGTGAAGTGAATTTGGACTTTAGTCATGATCTAAAACATTAACAGCTAAAAATAATAATTAATAGAATACAAGTGAAATTTATTTATTTTTAACGATCAAGTATAACATACTGTAATACGGAATTAAATCACTAACGATTAATCACATATTATCAAATGCTCACCATATTCCAACATATACTTTAGTATGAAAACTAATTAATGATACAAGTATGTATAAGATTATAAAATAATTAAAAAATCAACAAATTAATCTTCAGAAATGTCCATATCCATTTAAAAAAATTATTTTGACGATAATCTTGTAATACTTACGTTTATAGGCAAGCAACAAACACTAGATTACTTGTGCAGTTCTTCTTCAACTATATTTCTAATGACTTCTTGAATTTTATTTAGATTGAGAAAAAAATTATTTTTTAAATTGAGAGAAAAGATTATTTACTATGTATAGTATACTAGAAACCATAGTGATCAATTATAGTGATGAATTATGATTCTCATTATTCTAGTATTTTAAAATATTTCTCCCTAATATCCATTTGCATATTTGAACTTATACAGAATAAACTAATTACAGTAATTAATTAATTTTTACATAAGATAATTAATGAATTATCTAATAGAAGTTTAACTAACAAATACTTTTAATTTAATATATAACTAACATATTTAACATAAATATAATTGATTAGTTAATTATTTTTTATATAAAAATATAATTACTTTTATTTAATCGATTCAAATTCTTAATTTAATAATAACTAATTGTAGTATTCCCCCTTCCTAAAATGTCAAAATAAATATCGTATCCTTCTACATAAATTAAAAAATATATAATAAATAAAAGAATTATAGTTTTACTAAACTATTATTGTTAATGTATTAGAATTATCATAAATACTATTCTCTTTGTTCCTTTTTAAGTGTCATTTTTCTTGAATTGTAATTCCTTGTGCCGAAGCAGGTTGCTCGACAGAGTAAGGAAGTGTCCAACCACCTAGTATGTTAAGTAGTGTTATCTATTTTGGGCTTTTATAGTTTTGAGTTTTGACTTGAGGTCTAAGTTAACCTAAATCTATAAATAGAGGGAGTAACATTTGTTTTGTAACAGAGGTGAATAGAGTATTCACAACATATTGTATTCATAGTATTTTGCAGTTGCAAAGTGAATAACACAGTTTGTGGGAAGAGAGAAACTCTGCAGAATTTAATTCTTCTTCTCCTTCATCGTTCTATACACTTTCTTTCTCCATTGTTCTTCTCTTTTCGTTGTTATTGTGTGGGTAATAACAATCTTGTTCATCAAGATTGATTAAAATTCTCCATAGGTTTTGTGGGATTTCCAACATCTGATATCAAGAGCTCCGGTTAATCGATTCGTGGGAAGAAAATCACCATGGCAACGAATCATCCAAACGGGCATTTTCCAGCAAATCTTCTGATTCTTAAGAACAACAATTATGAGAATTGGTGCTTGTGTTCTGTTATCAAGATCTTTGGGATCTTGTGAAGGAAAGAGTAGCAACGCTTGCAGAAGCCGCGACGGATCAAGAAAAGGCTGCACATAAAGAATTGAAGAAGAAATATTATAAAGCTCTCTTTATAATCCATCAATGTGTTGATGCATATAACTTTGAAAAGGTTATTGATGCAGAGTCAGCGAAAGAAGCATGGGAAATTCTGGAGAAATCGTTTGGAGGCGCGGAGAAGGTGAAAGAGGTGAGGTTACAAACTCACAAAAGAACGTATGAATTGCTTCAGATGGAATACAATGAAAGCATAACTGATTTCTTCACCAAGGTTACGAAATTGGTGAATTAAATCAAGGTATGTGGAGAAGTGTTGACATCAAGATCTATTGTTGGAAAGATCTTGAGGTCGTTGGCTCCAAAATTCGACCACGTGGTAGTAGCCATAGAAGAGTCGAAAGATTTGTCAAATTTGACAAAGGAAAAACTTCAAGGGACGCTTGAATCTCATGAACAAAGAATGGCTGAAAGAGCTGCAGAAAAGTCGAAGAGTGACATGGCTTTGCAGGCTCAATCAGCAAAAGAAAGAAAAGGCAAAGGAAGCTGGAATGGCAACAAATTCAGAGGAGGTTACAACAATTCAACTGGTCGAAATCAGCAAGAAGGAAACTGGTCGAATTAGAGAAAACCCTGGAACCAAGGCAACCAAAGAGGTGGTGTTGCAAGTAAAGGAAGAGGTGGTGGTCAAAAGCCAAACAAGAGTCACATTCAGTGTTACAATTGTCAAAGGTATGGTCACTATTTTAGTGATTGTCCAGAAAAGCAGAAGAATCAAGAAACTTATGCAAAGCTGGCGAAACATGAAGAAGAAGAGACGTTGATGATGGTTACAACAAGACAAGAAGAGAGATTCAAGGACCAGTGGTACTTGGACTCAAGATGCTCATCACACATGTCTGGAAGAAAAAATTGGTTTGTCAACATAAAGCCCTCAATGAAGAACATGGTGAAATTTGCAAATGACAACACTCTAGCAGCTGAAGGTGTTGATGATGTTCTGATTATGAGGAAAGATGGCAAGAGGTCAGTAATCTCAAATGTGTTGTACATACCAGGCATGAAGACCAATTTGCTCAGCATAGGGCAGTTAGTCGAAAATAACTACAAGGTTTCGATCGAAGACAAGATGATGAGAGTTCTCGACTCAAATGGAAGGTTGATCTTGAAGACTCCAATGTCTCAGAATAGAACCTTCAAGATTGAACTAAATGTGATGGAGCATAAATGCCTTGCAATAGCAGCCAACAGAGATGAATGGATATGGAATTACAGACTTGACCATCTCAATTTCAAAGACATCAGAGATTTGGAGAGAAGAAATATGGTTTCAGAATTACCAGAAATCGACATTCCGAACGAAGTGTGTGAAGAATGTGTGCAGGCAAAGCAGCATAAGAACAACTTCAGTAAGGATGCAGGAAGCAGGTCGAAGGCAATTCTTGAAGTCATATACTCTGTTGTATGTGGTCCTCTCTAGGTGGATTTTATTGGAGGTAACAAATACTTTGTTACACTCATAGATGGTTTCAGTCGAAAATTGTAGTCTTACTTGATCCAGAAGAAAAGTGAAGTGATCGAGGTATTTTCCAAGTTTAAATCTATGGTCGAAAGATAGAGCGGTCGAAAGATCAAGATTTTGAGAACAAATGATGGTGGAGAGTATGTGTCAAAATACTTCAATGCATTATGTGTGAAAGAAGGGATTGTGCATGATGTGGTGCCACCCTACACTCCACAGCAGAATGGAGTCGCGGAAAGGAAGAATATAACCATTATGAATATGGTTAGAAGTATGTTGAAAGGCAAGCATCTACCCAAAGAATTATGGGGAGAAGCTGTGTCGACTACGACATATATCCTAAACAGATGTACGACGAAGAAGCTAAAAGGAATCACGCCAGAAGAATGTTGGTCTGGTGTCAAGCCTAGCTTGAGTCATCTGAGGGTGTTTGGATCTATAACATATAGACATGTTCCAGATCAGTTGAGAAGAAAACTTGATGACAAGTCCAATCAGATGATCCTGATAGGATATCATTCGACTGGAGGATACAAGTTGTTTGACCCAGTGAATAAGCAAGTAGTGATCAACAGGGACGTGATCATAGATGAGCTTAAGGAGTGAGATTGGACTGAGAATGTCAAGAAAGATTCAGTGAGAATCTTTTGTGATGAACCAGCTAGTGAGGTCGAAAGAGAAGTTCGACAAGAAGAAATTAGAGTTGAAGCAAGCATAAGCAGACCTCAAAGAACAAGACACATGCCTGCAAGGTTGCAAGAATGTGTCATTACATCAGATGATGTGGTCAATGATGAAAGTGAGTTGGTACATTATGCTTTCTACGCAGATGTCGAACCTGTCAATGCAGCTGAGGCATTGAAAGATTCGAAGTGGATGAAGGCAATGGACGAAGAGCTGAAGTCAATCGAAGTCAACAACACTTGGTCACTTGTCGAATTGCCCCAAGACAAGAAGGCAATCGATGTGAAGTGTGTATACAAGGTAAAGTTGAATCCCAGAGGAGAAGTGACTCGACAAAAGGAGAGACTTGTGGCGAAAGGATTTCTTCAGAAAGAAGGAATCAACTTCGATGAAGTTTTTGCACCTGTTGCTAGGATCGAAATAATCAGGTTGGTTGTTGGTCTAGTAAACATGAACAACTGGAAGATGTGCCAGATGGACGTGAAATGTGCATTCCTTAATGACCCCTTAGAAGAAGAAGTTTATGTTGCACAACCAGCTGGGCTTGTGAAACATGGCGAAGAAAGAAAAGTGTACAGGCTGCATAAAGCCCTATAAGGACTTAAACAAGCTCCAAGAGCTTGGAACAAGAAGATAGATGACTTTCTAAGGGAGAAGGAATTTGTTAAGTGCAAATCTGAACATGGAGTATATGTAAGAAGAAGCAAGAGTGAATTGCTTATACTATGTCTCTATGTCGATGACCTATTGATAACAGGTAGCTGCAAGAAGGAGATCGAAGACTTCAAAGGTGATCTCAATAAGGAATTTGAAATGTCAGATCTGGGTGACATTTCATATTTCCTTGGCATCGAATTCGACAAGAATGGTAGAGGTTTGATGATGCACCAAAGAAGGTATGCAGGCGAAATTCTCAAGAGATTTGAGATGCAAGATTGCAATCCAACTTCGACTCCAGCTGAGCCCAGATTACAACTGTCGAAAGATTCAGATGAAGATGATGTCGACCCAACCCAATACAGAAGACTTATTGGGTCACTTCAATATCTTTCTCACACAAGACCTGACTTAGCATACAATGTAGGTATGGTAAGTAGGTTCATGCAGAAGTCAAAGGTATCACATCTAGCAACGACGAAGAGGATACTAAGGTATCTGAAAGGAACTCTCGACTATGGCATTTTGTTTCCTGCAGCTGATGAAGGAAAAGAATGCAAATTAGTGGGATACACCGACTCAAGTTGGTGTAGTGATGCTGAGGATCGAAAATCCACAGCTGGTTATGTGTTTATGCTAGGTGGTGCACCAGTTGCTTGGAGTGAGTAGTGACATTATCGTCATGCGAAGCAAAATACATAGTTGCTTCTCTTTGTGCATACCAAGCAACATGGATGGTGAACCTGGTCGAAGAAATAACAGCAAAGAGTCATGAAGCAATTACCATGAAGAACGACAGCATGTCAGTTATCAATATGGCGAAGAATATGATAGCACATGGTCGAAGCAAGCACATCGAGATGAGGTTCCATTATCTTCGAGAGCATGTAGCAGATGAGAAGATGAATGTGGAACACTACAGAACTGAGAATCAGATTGCAGACATCATGACGAAGGGAGTGCAGGTCGAAGTGTTTAGAAGGCTAAGAGTTATGATGAATGTAGATAGCTTAGACACAATGAATTAGGTGGTGTGTTTAATTATAATTCCTTGTGTCGAAGCAGGTCGCTCGATAGAGCAAGGAAGTGTCCAACCACCTAGTGTGTTAAGTAGTGTTAGCTATTTTGGGCTTTTATAGTTTTGGATTTTGACTTGAGGTCTAAGTTAACCTAAATCTATAAATAGAGGGAGTAACCCTTGTTTTATAACAGAGGTGAATAGAGTATTCACAACGTATTGTATTCACAATATTTTGCAGTTGCAAAGTGAATAACAAGTTTTCCACAGTTTGTGGGCAGAGAGAAACTCTGCAGAATTTAATTCTTCTTCTCCTTCATCGTTTTATACACTTTCTTTCTCCATTGTTCTTCTCTTTTCGTTGTTATTGTGTGGGTAATAACAATCTCATCAAGATTGATTGAAATTCTCCATAGGTTTGGGGGGATTTCCAACAATTGTTTGACTTTTTACACATACCAAGAAAACTAATCATTGTTATTACTGTTCACACAATCATTCTTCTTTTACTTATAATACCCTTAATTATATATTACTTTCATTTTACTATTTTTCTCTCTCTCTGTAACAATTACCTAGGAGTAATTTTGACAAAAGAGTAATTAATACTACCTTGAACTTTGTAAGTGACAATTAAAGAGAAACATTTTTTCTCAAGAAAGTGACACTTTTAAAGGAACGGAGAGAGTACTAATTAAGAGAATAAAAAACTGAGGCTATTAATTAATTATTGTATTGAAAATTTAAAAAAATGATATTTTGAAGACTTTCTTTTTTTAAAACAAACACATTTGTGAGAGACATACATTACACAAAACCTTAAGATAATAAATGAATTCTCTCACTTATAAATATTTAAGTCTCCACATTTCAAACCAATTTGAGATTATTACCCGCACTACTAACATTTAATACATTTTAGATAGGCTAAGTTATTTGATTACATATTTGTTGAAACTCAAGTAGAAAACGTGCAATGCACTAGTATATTACCATGTGTAAACTATATAATAAATAAAATATTAACTTATTTGTTATTTTCCTAGTAGTAATAAAGAAAGTAGGTGTAGTAAAAGGCAATGAATGATTCTGACTTCATAGTGTACAGAGACGTGTGCTCTTGCATGTGAAACAAATCCAGCTAACCAAATTAAAGAGATCCCCACTCACAATAAACGTCAAACTTCTAATTCTCATCTTTATCTCTACATTTTATACGTCAATCAATAAACACTTTTTAATACACTGCATTCAATGTCTTTCACGTATCAGGCAACTTGATCAACAGGGACAAAACGCAAAACTTCTAAAACAAAGCAAAATTTCAAGACTCAAAACAAACAAAGCAACTTTGAGTTAGTAGTAGTAGTAGTACACAGTGTCAGCAATATAGCTATCTCATGAAACTACTCAAGACTAGTCCTTCTTCTTTTCTGCTTCTATTGCATGTTACCACCACTGTGTCCTTCAACATTTTCATCATTCATTATTATTATTATTATTATTATTTGCACAGATTCTCATCTTCTTCTCTACCTGAATGCATGACCTCATTCCATTCCGAATATTGGTGTTTGAAACAGACTTGGTTTTGCATGTGTTTGGAATGCGTGTCCATTATTAATCCAGTTATTTCCATAACTATTTGTACTACTTAAAGAAAATATTGGTGTAGCAAATGGAATTGAACTTGTTGAAGATGATGATGTTGATGATGAAGATGAAGAACTGCTTCCATTATTTCCATCTTGTTGATGCTGAACAAATCCACTGAAGAAACCTCCATTGTTATCACTGTTTGTACTCGAAGGTGTTGCATGAGAAGAAAAATCCATGTTGAAGGGTGTGGTAGATGGAACCACAACATGACTAGGATTATTATTACTATGGAATCCAAGAATATTGGACCAGTAATCTGAAGAAGGATCTTGTTTAATCGGAACGGCGAAACTTAAGGTAGAACTTGAAGGTTGTTGTGATATTGTAAATGGTGTTGGTTGATTTCTTTCATCTGATATACTCGCGACTTCGAGACCTTTGCTTTCGGATAAAGAATCAGTAGAAAATTTGTTGTTTTTATTCGATAAACCGCCTATGGGAAGAGAACTATTTGCGATGCTTTTTACGTCGTAGCGAGTCATGTCGAAGTTTGTAACTGCATTTAGTCCTCTGAATTTGATTGCTGCTATATCATAAGCTTCAGCAGCTTCTTCTTGTGTACCTAAATAAATTAATAAATAAGTAAGTTATGAATGAAGATAGAACATTATCAAAATATTATCATAAGTTACGGATAAGAACATACTGAAAGTGCCAAAAAAAAATGATGTGAAGATAGAGATGAGAACATACTGAAAGTGCCAAGGTAGAGGTCTTTGTTTCCGGCAACTCTCCCTATCCTTGCCTGCCATCGACCATGCTGGTGGTGTCTGCAAAAATCTCTAAGTTTCAATATCCCATATATAATATTCCCTCCGTTCCACATGATCCAATTCATCAGTGTGGAACGGAGAAAATAATAATAATACTCTTATTTTATTCATTCATAATGTGACGAAATATAGATCAAATTCATTATGTATGGAATGAAGCTAAAAAGTAAAATTTCTTTTATAACAAAACTATAAAGAACTCAACTCAAACTTACCTCGTTACTCCTCGGTAAATTGATGCTCCTCTTGAAAAACCACTACTCTTCCTATATAACATGATCCAAAATAAAAATGTCTATAAAACTACTCATAAAAACCATATTAATTTAATTGTATATGAGAATTTTGAAACTAGAATGTAACCTTCTTAGAGAAGCAACAAATTCTTGCCTAGTCATGTTCTTCATGCCATCAAGCTCTTTCTCATAGTTGGAAATCTAAGAATTCCAACAAAAATATAGATCAATATTTATTTATTTATTTGCATATAATAGTAAATAAAAAAAAATCTTTGTTACCGGAAAGTTTGTAGTGGTGGTTGGACCCCAGTACTTGAGAGCAGCAAGATCATAAGCTCTAGCTGCTTTTTCTTCCTTATCATAACCACCTAAACAAACAAGAAGAAACAAAAATTCAATTTTATGACCAAAAAATGATTACTTAAACTTGAGTAGAATCTGAATCTAAAAAAAAAACAAAGTATAGTATTCAAATTCATTATCATTAATAGTAACATGAAGTTAGAAAATGCTAAAACAAAATGATGAAGTGGTCAATAAAAGTACTCACTCACCTAAATAAACTGAAGCAAAAGATCACATCACACGAATCAGCAATCATTCACCACGTACAAAAGAAATAAAAGCACGGTCAGAATAATCTAGTGCAGATGTGCATGGAAGTGAATTAATCTGAACCGTTGATTTAGATGAGTTCTACATTGAGATTTGAAATTCGAAAATAATGACACATTCTTTAACTCCCATTTATTCCGGTCAGTGGTCACACACATTAGATCTCGTGGACCCACTTTGCTCGTGTGCATCACAGCGCACGTTAGACTTAATCATTAAATTAAAAAATTTGAAACCCTAATCCCAAGATTATAGCATATTGTTGTACCTTGTCTTCCTTTCCTACTTTGTCCTTCTCTTCTGCAACTATTGTCCCATAGATGAGCTTCATATCTCCCTGTCCATCTATGTCTGAAAATCATAATAAAAATAATATTAAATATCAAAATATATTTTCATAGAAAATACAATGAAAATGCTCGTAATTAGTTCTGTTAAGTCAATTCAGAAGCAAGCATGCAGTAAATATATATTTACCGGGTGACGCCACGGTAAATGGAGGTGCGTTGGCCGAAGGTGTCGACGGTTTTCTTAGGAGAAGGTTTGGGAGGTTCGGAGTTTGGTTCGGTTGGGTAGCCATGAGGGAAGCAAGCGGCTATTGTTTTTTTCAGCTCGGAGTCGTATATGTCGGTGGGAAGATGGTGAAGCTGTGTGGGTGCATATGTGGTGGCGGTGGAGTTTCCTAGAAAGTTTTCGAGCTTGTGTCCGCCGGTGAATATGGAGAGGTTGGTGGTTCTTGTGTGAGTTGGCTCCGGCGATGTGTCGAGGGTGAGAGATGGTACTGTTGGGGGAGGAAAAGGGGTGAAGGAGTGGAAGAGAGAGTGTGAAGGAGTAGGGAAGTGATTGGAAAGAGAGAAAGCGAGGGAGGTGTTGTTAGCGTTTGTGGGGGGTGAAGAGGAGGATGATGAGTCCATAGTTGTTGTTGTTGTTTTATAGGAAGGTGTTTTCTTTGGAAAGAGCGAAATAGTGTATAGAATCTATTATCTATGAATGAGATGAGAGAGAAGAAAGGGTGATGAAGAAGTGTGAGATTATGACACAGATATAGAGGTGGTCAAGAGAGAGAAAATGACTCAACTCAGCTTGCTTAGGGTTGCTCGAAAAACGAGGTTCTCTATAGGATTTTTAGGTGTAAATATCCCACACAACAATCTTAAACAATTCTTTCATTTCTATCATCCATTTTTTTAAATATATAGTAAAACATTTATTTGTGTTCTACTTCTTTGAAATGTATTAAACTTGATGTGTAAGGTAATTCACTGTCAACTCACCAACCTTCCTTAGTTAGATTTTACAGTGTAGGTTCACAGTATCTTGAATGAATTTTCAAATTAAATAGTACTAGTATGATTCTTCATTAAAACCATCTTAAGCAGATAAGAGATAATTTAGTTTATAATCGATAATGACTTACTAATAGGTTTAACAAACACTTTATCCTCATTTTTCTTCTTAGCTAGAGATACTTTATACCAAATAAATTAATTCTTTAAATTTCGAATAGTTAATTAAATGAATGGTTGAACTAGTTTTAAAATATGAAATAATATATAAGAAATATTAATATTATTAATTTTTTAAATTGATATTTAGTTTTAAAATCGACTAATTTGGAGATCAGTTATAATGTACACTCACGGGATTATAATAAAAACAAAATAAATTTTCCCCATAAGTTTGAGGCTGTAACGAAAATAAAAGTTCACGGTCAGACGAATTTTATAACACCTTAATTTTACAATGCATAATTATAATTATAATTAAATCGGAGATTTTTCACAATATTTTCACATAGGATATTATACCTCTCAAAACACATACATACACCTTATGATCATGTGATACTTAATTTAAATAAATATGCAACACAATATTTCAATGCACACAATTGTACTTAGGATGTTTACACGACATCAATTCATCTGATTTGTACTTTGGATGTTTACACGACATCCAGCTCATCTGATATCATGGCAGCAAAATTATAAAAAATATACCAATTTAAATCTCATAATAAAATTTCATATTATAATTAAAAGCATTTACTCATAACTCTTCTCCAAATGCTCATCACACAAAAACATAAACATACGAGAGTATACATTATCTCTTAGAAAATCGTAACATAAAACAAAGAAAATCGCTTCCTAGTGTTACATATCAAAGCATACCCAAAACTAAAACAACGAAAATAAAGGAAATAGCTCCAGGAGCTAGCTTTCGCTCACAACAGTGTCTCTACTCTTAAGTGTCTACATGATGTCCACGTAAAGGCAACATTTAAATAGAAGGGGTGAAAAATCATAAACAATAATAACATACATATACTGCAAGGTGGGATGATAACACAACATCCTCTACACAATTTCATTCACAGTGTATCTAATCACAATCTCACACCAAACTCATCAATCAATCACAACTGAACAATTATGCATATAACTCATTAAGTAATGCAACTCAACTATGCAACTCTATGCATATGCATGTGGTATCAACTCAATATTTGTTTCTCTCTGGAACCGGATCCCCTCTTCTGAACCCATGAGCCCCATTGTTGAAAGTATTTTTCGGTGAGTATTTATTTTATCGTCTCCACAGGGATTGGTGCGATATTACCGTCGTTTTACAGTTTAACTTATGTTTTAAGCAAGGGTTTTGAATGGTTTTTGATTGGTAAAAGTATTGTTCGCATGAAAATAAGTAACAACGGTAAAATATTTGGAAAGTTTAACGTTTACAAAGCATATCATTTATAACCAACATAACCACATATTGCTCATCTATATCGCTCATGTCTATAAGAAGGTATTGCGATTTTTACCGTATTGTTTAATCGACAATGTCTCAATCTATTAAACAATAAAAACAACATTAATGATCTGATACAAAGTGAATATCAAATTCCACTTCCATGTCTAGACTTGGTCTTTGATAGATGATAAACATAGGTCAAGACTTAAAATAACTTTCTCAACAATGATTTAAATCACACATATAAAATAGAAACAAAGCTTATCATCTATATTAATCATAAAGTTGCTCACATACAAAAGATCAAAATAAATGCATACTTGTTAGGTTAACTACCTCTAATCTTGATACAAAGTGTTTCTCTACACATCCTTGTAGCTTATTTCACAAGAAATAAAGAGATATGAATGAGCATCCAAGTCGAATAATCGACAAAGGATGTGAATCCAGCTCCGATTAAATAAATGTGACTTCTTTTGCTCCAAACTGAGTTTTCTAGGGTTTTTCTATGAATGGGAATGGGGTAAAAATGAGAGAGAGAGAGAGAGAGAGAGAGAGAGAGAGGTAAAAAATCAGCAAAGTGACCTATTTATAGAAAGTTGTGACTATCCTGTCTCGCCCAGTGACCATGAGCTCGCCCGACGAAATTTATCTTTTTGGCCCATCACCTGTCAGAATGCATCAAGCCGTGTTAATGAAAATATATGGTATCGCCCGGCGACCATGAACTCGTCCGACGAACTCAAATCCTCAAACCATCGCAGGGCGACTAGTACGAATTTAGCCCTTGAATTTTTATCTTTTGACCTCACTTCTTGTTCGCCGGAGCTCGCTTTATGCTCATCGTTCCACGTTGAGCGAGCAAACTTAACTTTGTCTTCTTTGCCTTGTGCCTTCTTTCATGATTCAATTTGATTTCTTGCATTCTTTTCTGCATACTAACACACATATTAAGGACTCTAAGGCAAAATGCACATTGATTGACTTTCTATGCAAACTCGGGTTAATAAATGATCGAAACCGCATAATAGAACCAAAAAATACCAAGTTTATATGCACAAAATAAGTCAAGAATGACACTTATCACCCATCTTCTGAGCTTGGGACAAACCACTAATCCACTTTTCTAAACTAGTAGATATGCCACTTGACACAAATCTTATGATGCATGATCATATCATCAAATCAATGCTTAGGATCCCCTTTTCTGATCCTAACAAAATGCAATGACAACTCTATTAATCCCCTATCTGAATTACATCACACCAAAATTACAAAATGCACATTATCAATCAACAATGCAACACAAGCATGCTAATAATTCATCTCAACATAATTATATTTCAAACAACACATCAATTTAATCAACTCATTGTGCAAACATAAGAATCATAACAATTAATCATACAATGTTCCATAAACAACATTAAAACATAAATCGCATACAACAACGTAGTTCCCATTTCAAACTACCATCACAACAACAACAATTATGCATATTCACATACAAGCATCACACAACTCAAATATTCATACACCACATACAACCAAATTTATGCATATAAAATATCATATTTTGTTAATCACATAACAACACCAAATAGCATTATTAATTTAATTATAACAATTAAACAATTTTTCTAAATCAATTATTAACTCTCAACAACCCAATGTAATCATGAAATTAATTAATTTAAGTCATGCAAAACATGCCCAGTGGCAGCTAACATGAATCGCACGACAACACAAAACATAAAACTCAACTCAGCAGCTAGAAACACAGCCATCGACATTACACCTTAAGTAAAATAGTATATTCATGTCATTAAGTGCTCATTCAACCTCTTAAGGTATTACCATGAGATAATAATACGTATTATCTTTCCAAAGATTTAAACCACGTCTCATTCCGAGTTAGGGAAATCAAGTTATGATATTTTTCGTTAGACATAGCGGAAGTCATGAGGGTTGAAGGACGTCACCCAAAACTGAGTTTTTTTCCATGGTCAGTTCATTGTTAATTCTCAGAATCTGTGGGTAAATACCTAGAATTTACTTTTCTGCGATTTCCACCATAGAAGCCCTTTCGGGCCTCCGATTTCGATTCCGTAAAAATCCTCGATCTTAGAATTCGACGTACTACAATTATCTAATGATTAAAATAACAATTTGACACAAATAATTATCAATTTTCTATAAAATATATTAAACGCAAAGCTCCAAACCTTCAACAACGGTGGAAAATATTAATAATTTCAAAACAGTAACCACATACCAAATTATACACGAAAGTACACATCAATTTAGACAATCAACATCATAATATCATAGAAACTCAAAATTTCATGAACAACCCAATGCTCTATTGGAGGTTAAGGACTCCTCTACCTTACTCCTCATGCATAAGCCACATCAAAGCTATTTTTCCCTCTTACCTTAGAATTCCAGCAAGCAAGTTCTTCTCCAATGATCCCTCTTCTGAAACTGAGTCCCCTTTTCTGAACCCATGATCCCCCTCTTCTGAGCTTGAGAAAAACTACTAGTCCACTCTTCTAAACTAGTAGACATGCCACTTGACACGACTCTTTTGATGCATGCTCATATAATCAAATTAATGCATTAAGACCCCTCTTCTGATCCTAACGTGATGCATTAACAACTATAGTAATCCCCTCTCTAAATTACATCACACTAAAATCATAACATGCACATTATCAATCAATTGTGCAACACAAGAATGCTAATAATTCATCTCAACAAAATTATATTTCAAACAACACATCAATTTAATCAACTCATTGTGCAAAGATAAGGCTCACAACAATTAATCACAAAATGTTCCATAAATAACATCAAAACATAAATAGCATACAACAACGTATACATATTCACATACAAGCATCACACAACTCAAATATTCATACAACATATATAACCAAATTTATGCATATAAAACATCATCTTTTGTTAATCACATAACAACACCAAATAACATTATCGATTTAATTATAATAATTAAAAAAAAATTCTAAATAAATTATTAAGACTCAACAACCCAATGTAATCATGAAATTAATTAATTTAAGTCACCCAAAACATGCCCAACAATAGTTAACATGAATCATACGACAAACCAACACATAAAACTCAACTCAGCAGCTAGAAACACAACCACAGACACTACACCTTAAGTAAAATAATATATTCATGTCATTAAGTTCACATTCAACATCTTAAGATATCACCATGAGATAGTACTATACGTTAGCTTTCCAAAGATTTGAACCGCGTCTTGTTCCAAGTTATGGAACTCAAGTTATGATGTTTTTTGTTAGACATAGCGGAAGTCATGAGGGTTGAAGGAAGTCACCCAGAACTTGGTTTTTTCCCACGGTCAGTTCGTTGCTAATTCCCAGAATCCATGGGTAAATACCCTGAATTTACTTTTCTATATTTTCTACCATAGAAGCCCTTCTAGACCTCCGATTTTGATTTTGTAAAATATACCAATCTCAGAATTCGATGTAATAGTTATATAATGATTAAAACAACAATTTAACACATATAGTTCTTAATTTTCTCTAAAACATATTAACCTCAAAGCTTCAAACATTCGACAATGGTGGAAAGTATTAACAATTTCAAAACAGTAATCACATTCCAAATTCTATACAAAAATACACATCAATTTAGTCCATCAACATCATAATATCATAGAAACTCAAAATTTCATGAACAACCTAATGCCCTATTGGAGGTTAAAGACTTTTCTACCTTACCTGTCATGCATAAGTCATATTGAAAGCTATTTTTCTCCTTACCTTAGAACTCAACAAGCAAGCTTTTCTCCAACGGTTTTCCTCTCCTCTTCTAGCTCTAGGGTTCTCCTCTGGCCTCTTTCTCAAATTCTCTAAGAATTGGATGAAACTTAACTCTCCATCACCTTTTAGAATATTACTTAGGGTTTTCTACATAATTCTTTTTAATTACCTCATTAGCCCTCAACACTTTTAATTCATACTATCTCAAACTCACATTATTCTATTTTTCTAATTTAATTATTAAACTCATATTAATAAATAAATAAAATTCCACCCAATCTCCTATTTATAAATAAAACTTAATTCTCCATTTTTAGGTATTTCCTTTACTACCCTCAACTTATTCTCCTATTTTCCTCATTGTCCCTTATTTCTCTACTAACTCCTATTTTCTCTATTATATAATTAATTAAATAATTTCTAATATAAACCCACAAATTTATTATTTTATTTTTTTCTAATATTAATCAAAAATACTAATATTCTAGTTATTTTTTAATTATTCTACCAAACTCATATATTTTCACCACACCCTACCATTACTATTACACCACAACAACACATATAATCATCAAATTTCTTTTAAAGACAAACCAAACACCAAATAATTAAATTAATTAATTGAGTTTAGGGTGTACAAATTCAATCTCAACTTTTTCAAAGAATGTTGGGATTTTACAAAAAAAAAAAGAACACATGGTGAACTTTCTATCTGAATTCTTTGTTGCAGGAAAGTTAACTAAGCAATTATAACCTCCTTTTTGGCATTAATTCCAAAACAAAAACTTCACCCTCAAGAGTTTGGAGATTATAGCTTAATTTGTCTCATTGGGAGTTTATACAAGATTTTATCAAAGCTATTGACATATAGGTTGAAGACAATTTTATCAAAGATTATCTCCCCTTGTCAATCTGTCTTTCTTCAAATTAGGAAAATTTTGAATGGGTGGTGGTTGTAAATGGGATTCTAGATTTGGAAAAAATAAGTAAAATAAACATATATCGTTGAAAGTTATTTTTGAAAAGGCTTAGATATTTGAGATGAAAGAATGTATTTGTAACAACTTTATGTCCTTTCTTGTGAATGGTAGTCCATTTGATGATTTAAGAGTGGGAAAGGTTCTTAGTCCAGGGGACCCTTTAACACCCTTTATCTTCCTTATTGTAGCAGAAGGCCTAACAACACTCACTAACAGGGCAACAAAGTTAGGGAAACTATATGGTTACAAAATTTATCAAACACTCCAGTATAAAATCCTATAAATTACAGTCAACACAATCTTTATAGCCGAAGGATTATGAGAAAAACTGTGGTTCCTCAAAACAATCCTAAGAAGCTTTAAGTTGATATTGGATTTAAAGGTCAATTCCTTAAAGAGTAATTTGATTGGCGTCAGTTTAGATGATTATATACTTAGGACAACTTTAACATTTATGTATTGCATTGTTTCAAAGACTCCTTTTAAGTTCTTTCGAATCCCGTCTATAGCTAATATGATATGATGCACTACTTGGGATCCAATAGTGAAAAACGTTAAAAATATACTCTTATCTTGGAAAGGTCATCACCTCTAAACCTGGGTACCATTATGTTAGTAAACTTGGTGTTGAACAGTCTACCCTCTACTTTTCTTTTTCTTTTTCAAGGCTCCAACAAAAATCATTCATAAGTTGATCCAAATTAAATAAATTATGGTGTGGAGGATCAGAGGGCAAGAAGGTGCATTTGGTGAAGTGGGATAATGTTTGTCTTCCTAAACATAAAAGGTGGACTTGGGGTAAGAAACCTAGCTTCACTACTACAAAAAGTATATTTCGTAACAAAATTTCACCTCGGTCAAAACATCTGCCATTGTATAATCTACTCAATTAGGAGAACTCTTTTCATTTTCATTTTTAAGCCACTTTTTACCACGGTAAAAGTTTCCAACTGTGGTGAAAAGTGGCGCATGATCATGAATTTGAATCCAAGCACTAGTAGTTTTGTTTTTTTAAATATATTTTTAAGTCATTTTTTTACCACGGTTGTAATTTCAACCGTTGTGAAAAATGGCGTATGGTCATGGGTTCAAATCCCAACGCAAACAGTTTTATTTTTTATTTACTTTTAAGCCATTTTTCACAACGGTTGGAATTCCAACCATGGTCAAAAAGGGCGCCTTCCTTTTTTTAAAATTTTAAATATATATATATATATATATATATATACCCCCACACTTGGGAATTTCAACTGTGGTGAAAAGTTACCTAGTTTATTTTTTCCAAGATATATAACACTCCACATTCATTCACTTTTATCCTATACGAACTTAGACAAACTTCGTATTTTACCTCTAAACTTCATCTTTCATTTATGAAGTTATATTTCTCTACTAAACCGAACTCGAAAACATTATTTCTATGATAAACGAAACTCAAAAACATGATATCTTTCATTAACGAGTTTCAGAACTCCATCATCTCTTCTCCAACTCGAACGAGGCATGGAAGAAATGAATTTAAGTTATCAATATTAATTGTCGATGTTTTGTCATGTAAAATGTTTAATGTTGTTGTTGTTGTTGTTGAGATTTAATGTTTAACAATTTTATTACTTTTGTTTTTGTGGTTGAGATTTAATGTTTAACAGTTTTATTGCTTTTGTTTTTGTTTTTGTTATTGCTGTTTTTTTTCTTCTTGTTTTTGTTTTTGTTGTTGTTGTTGTTGTTGAGATATAATGTTTAACAATTCTATTGATTTAGTTTTTATTATTGTTATTGTTGAGATTCAATGTTTAACAATTCTATTGGTTTTGTTTTTTGTTATTGTTGTTGTTGTTGTTATTCTTGAGATTTAATGCTTAATGATTCTATTGATTTTATTTTGTTATTGTTGTTGTTATTGTTATTGTTGTTGTTCTTCTTCTTGTACTTGTACTTGTTCTTGTTCAGGTTCTTCTTCTTGTTGTTCTTGTCTTGTCTTATTCTTGTTCTTTTTTGTGTTGTTCATGTTCTTGTTCTTGTTCTTGTTGTTATTGTTTTTGTTGTTGTGTCACAAATATTTAATATTATATTATGATGGAAGTTCTCAATGTAATCACCCAAAGCATGTGGCAAAAATGAAAAATTGGGTTGACTGTTTTTCACCACGGTTGGAACTTCCAACTGTGGTGAAAAGTGGGTTGATTGACATTTGACCACCGTCGGAAGTTCCAACCTTGGTGAAAAGTGGTATGGCTAAATTTCACCATAATTGGAATTTCGAATTATGGTGAAATGTAGTGCGCTATCAAGTTTTTCACCATGTACCTTAACTCGTGGTGGAAAGTAACACATGTACTATTACACCCCTCATTAGCATAGACCATCATCCATGTGAAATATATATTCGAATCGTGGTGATAGATATTTTATTTAGTATTGCTTATTTCAATTCAAAATTACTAGGAAAGTGGAAGTGGTATTTTTTACATGATGTGAATGCGCAAAAGTTCAACCTCTTATCATTTAGATATGTCGGTCTATCATCTTCTCTACTGCGGAAAGATGTTACACATTGCATTAATAATCAATCCATTTTGTGGAGAGACATTATGAAAGTTAGAGAAGAGAAACATCCATGTCTCAATCAGCTCAACTGTAATATCATAGTCAAATTGGGCAACAAAGACAAAATTCTTTTTCGAAGGATAAATTATTTTCCCTTTAGCATATCTGCAGCAAAAACAATTTCACTATTTGGTACCCATATTCTTATGGGTCTTTTGAGTTTAATTTTACAAGGTTTCCTCTTGCTTTGAGCCTTAGCCTTATAGTAGGGTCTAGACTCATTCTAGACCTTATCTTGGATAAGTTTTGACCTTGACTTCTGATCCTCTTGGAACCTTTGATTCAACAACCTTCAGTTCTGAATTCTTCAGACCATCTGACTTTAAAGTCTTAGGCTCTAGTTTACTTAGAACTTTTGACTTATGAGTCTAAGATTCTGATTTCTTCAGAACTTGTAAGTCATCCATCACAGGTTCTGATTGGTTCAGAATTTTACCATTTTCAGCAGCAGGCATAAAGTAAGCATCCATCCCCTTTTGGGCAGTTCTTGAAGAAGAATGATTTCATGGTTTAACCAAGATCTCAGTCCTTGGATTTTAAGGTTTTTGATTAAAACCAAGACCTTCTCCTTTTCTCTTACTTACACCATAAATCATGGATGCAATTTTGGTTCTATTGTAGCCAGATATGACAAACTCTTGAAGAGATGATTCATACTTATCAAGAGGTTTGTCAGACATATCTTTTATTAAAGCAATTTGATCTTTTTCAAGTTTTTCAATCTTGTCTTTAGATAATTTTAGTTCATCTCTTATAAAACCATATTGTTTATGTAGAATTTTCACATGTATGGATTTTTGCTGACATCTTTCCATAAGATCTTAGCATAAAGTAATTAAAACAGATTTACAGAGTTTAGAAAGTACCTCTTATGTTTACTCTATATCTAAGTCAGAACCAACTTTTGACTCTGAATCTGAGAATGATGAGGCCATCAAAGCAAGATTAGCGTCTTCTTTATCAATTTCTTCTTCATTGCTTTACAAGATCATATCTATTTAGCTCCATGTCATGGCTTTGGAGATTTCTAATAAGACTTTCAAGACTTAATATGCTTAAGTTTTTATCCTCTTGAATATAATAATGTGAGTTCAATGGAAAGAAAGGAGAGTTCTTCTTCTCACCATTTCCTGTACTAGCTACTAAGCGGTGGCACAAATGGAGTCATCCCTTGTTGAATACTCCTCTCAAAGAATCTTCAAGTCACTCTTAGGTTTACATTTATTTTTTAGTATTTATTTAAGAATGTATCTTATGAGAACCATGCTTGTAGTTTGAACGCAACTTATCATGAGCTAAACCTTTTGTATGTTTAGCACTAGGAAGTTAATGTTATAATGTTTTTATGTTAAGTGAAGTATTGTTTAGTGCCTTGTTTTATTATGTGTTAACTTGCTTATAAATCAGTTTCTTTGAGTGATCAACTTAGAAAATGATAACAGCTAGTTATTGTGAGAGATCCAACAACAAGTGGATTTATAATAAAAATAGTTGAAAAGAGTAGGATATAGATATTCACTTGATTTGTTCACTTAGAAATAATGAACTATAATTATAAGGGATTTCATAATATAATTAAGGTATTTTAGGATTATAAGTGTGACTTAGAGATTTGTTCTCTTGGCCTAGTAATGCATGCTTTGATGTTGTAAGAATACACCTTTAGATCACTCCGACCTTTTATGGCATGACACAACACATCATGAACACATTGCCGCATTATTAACATTAATGGACCTTAGCTCAACATGCACTCTCTGATACCATTTCTCTCGTACTTTACACTTTTTAGACCTGGTTTAGATTGTGACATTCATCCATTATTTTTATCCTTGCTCGTGCTTAAAATCAGAAGATATTTTAGTATAAAATCAACCTAAGTAACATTCACTCCCTATGGGTACGATATCCTGTCTTTTTTATCACTTACTACTTCTATATATATATATATATATATATATATATATATATATATATATATATATATATATATGTATGTATACTTGCATGTGCCACATTTACAAGCAACAACATTTATCTTCTATGATCCTTTCAACGCTTCTAACAAATCCTGCTGAACCAGTAGGGTTTGCATATTCAAGTGCCACAAACCGAAATCATTCACACTAGTGAATTTCTCAATCTTATACTTTGTTGATGACATCTTGATCCACGCCCACCACACTAGTTTGTTGTACCAAACATCACACCAGTAATGAATAAAACTATGGGAAATATTGAGTTTCTTGAACAAACACAAGAAACTCTATTTATTTGTACGAAAGAGAGAGAAGAGGGAAGAATAAGAAAGAGAATTGGTTAAAATTGTTTTTACCATTTACTTTCATAATTAGGACAAATTGTTTACAAGAAAATTCAACCAACCTTAACCCTCTCTCAACAACCTGAGAGAGTAACCTATTTATAGACTACAAGTTAACTTAAACCCTAAGCTAACTTCAGCTACAAGTTAACTTTACCAACAATCTAACTTATACAACTGCACGCTAGAACTTACTTCCACTATAAAATACACATCTTTGACTCTTGCATGCTTGTACAGACTTTGACTACAACATGTACAGACTTCCAAAATATCAAGCTATCCTTGTCGAGACTAGAGTTCGATCCAAATACCATAATTTATCTATAATTACACATGTTTTATGTGTATTATTACTCAATACATAAAATACCTTTGTAGACGAGGAAATAACTAGGAGGATACAAATGTGGACATTATGTCATAAAACACATGATAAACATTGTCTATGCTGACATTGTTGATTTTTAGGAGTGGGTAATATATACTTACAATTACATATTAATAATTTTTACCGCATAATAGTTTGTTATTATTTTCAATTAAGTGTTCTTACATTTCGTTCAACTATGTTTTACGATGATATACCATTCACAAAAGAAGATTCAAAAGATGACATTTTATGTTGGACATCTTGCTTCCATGAGATTTATAAGCAAAGTTGACACCGATTTTGTAATTTGTGTGCATCATTGATTTTGTTGTAAATAATGTATAGGTTTGTTTAAATTTTTTGTACAAGATACATGCCATTTTGGTGCGCATATATAATTTATAGTTTTGTTCCACATTTTGGTGTATATTTTATTAATATTTTATTCTGATAAAAATGTGGTATACAATATAGGTTATAATAAAAATTATATGTAAAATTAAAAAAAAAAAAAAAATCAATGGAATTCACCACAGTTAGGTCTCTCAATCTTGGTAAAATGTTATCACCAACACACATATCCCCTCGATTAACTTTAACAACAATGGGGGAACATTCACGTGCCAAATGTGGAATCAAATTCATGACCAACCCATTTTTCATCACGGTTAGAAGTTCCAACCATGGCGAAAAATGGTGCACTATCTAGTTTCTCACCTCGTTCAATAGCCCATAGTTAAAAGTATCGTATTTTTTATCACAACCTTTATTGCCACGGGCCACCAACCGTGGTGAAAGCCTTCATCTAAATGTGGTAATAAATACTTTTTATAGTAGTGAGGATTTGGATTCCCGATAAAGTTCAGGGTTTCAGTGTCAAATCATTTTACGCATCTCTCAAAGGGAACCACCATCAAACTTTGTCAGAAATAAATTCGTTGGCAGCTCTAAACTCTGTTTGGAAATGTAAAATCCCATCGAAAATCAACATCTTTGGTTGGAGACTTCTACAAAATAAGCTACCCACAACAATGACTCTATAAAAAAGGTATTGTAACTGCCATTTTTTCATTTAGTTGTGCATTTTACTTTGAAAGTCTTAAAACTTTGGACCATATCTTCAATGGGTAGGAAATAATTCGATTATAAAGGAATCTCAATTTGATCATTTTTATAAATTTGGGGATTTGTTGCATGACAATGAAGTGTCTGATATATGTTTGATGATATGGTATGTAACTTGTTGGGTAATATGGAACATTAGAAATCAAATTATATTTGAAAGAAAAATCATTCACATCGAGGAACAAGCAAAGAAACTAAGAGAATAACTTGGTTTTGCCTCTCAAGCAAGAAATTTGTCGCTTTATTATTGGATGAACATGCCTTTGTTTTAACTTGTATTTTTCTCCCATCTTCTGCAATAGATTGAATTATCCCTTATTCTCACTATTAATTCCATTTCACTCATAAAAATAATATATATAAGTAAAAAAAGTTGTTTTACTACAACACCTCTATTTTTGTAGATGTGATGAGACTTCGATAGTTGTATGTTTTGAGATAGTTAGTATTATTATATTTTTTAAAATTATAGTCGAGAGGATTTATATTTTTTTTGTGAAAAAATTGTAATGGAGGGAGTTTGAAGTTTTTCTACACAATAAATATAATTGAGTGAATTTATAATTTTTTGTAATAAGAGAATTTATAATTTTGCCTTTGTAAAAATTATAAATTAATTAATAAGTATTTTTGTTGATATATTGTGAATTAATTTATGAAAATGTCAAACCATAATAAATTTTAGAATTATAACAATACTGATAAAAAATTTATCTATAAAAAAACTAATAAACTATTGAAAGAAATTTCTTTTCATGTTTAATATACTATTTTAATTTTTTTGTTTATTTATGATATTATAGATTGAATTCTGTTCTATAGTAATACGTTTAAACATGCAAATTTTAATGTAGGCTCATATGCTTATATTACTAAAAATAAAATATTAATTTAATATAAAATATTCAAAATTTAATATAATAATAATAATATTATTAAAAAATATCATTCATATTTAATTTAATAATAAATTATTTGATAACCTAAAATGTATGTCCAATATTTTTAATTGAGTAAACTTATAAAAAATAGTAGTATCTCACATCTAATAATCGAAAATTGCAATATTTTATTTATTTAACTATTTAAAAAAATATCACTATTTTCATAAATATCAACATTTACCCCTTTCTTTTTAAATACAGAAGAATTCAGAATTTCTTTTCTTTTTGATCAAGAAAATTCTCTATTTCTATTTGCTACTTTCATACCCAAAAGAATATAAAAGTAATTAAGCATGTGTATATAAATCAATTATGCAACCATCATTTCTGTATCATCATCGATGTGAATTCAGAATGCCCATGCTTTCATATATCTTTTCGAATAAATTAGTTAAATAATATTCCATCTGTAAGCTGACAAATATTTAGCTGTTATTCAATTTTTGGCATCTTGAAAAGTTTTTTATTTTGTTTCCATTACACACGTTTGAATATGAGGAAAGATGGACTTGAACCTGTTTGCTTATCCTATAGTTTATTGTATTTAACTGTATATTTATTTTATCTCTCCTGTTATTATATCTTTTTACATATACTATTGTTTATATTTATAATAAATAAAATATTAATTGAAAACGGCAAATAATAGAATTTAGTAATAGTCAAATTCCTTACGATCGGATGCGGGTTGGATGGGTGCAAAATAGTCTAATACAATACAATTTTTTTTTCAAAGTTCACGTATTTTTTTAGAAGGTTGTAAGAATGTTAAAATCAGATAAAGCATATTGTGACTTAACAATTTTATATTTTACTCCGTGTTTTATGTTTGTAACACCACAAGCTGAAACAACTATTGTCATTAAGAGTGAAAATAGATCAGGTAAAATCAGATTTTAGAAAGTATGAATTTGACCTACAATAAACCTTTAAGACTTGACTATGGTCTATATAGACTATTAAAGTTTTTTTTGTTTGATACGACGTTTTTATAAGTTTGATCTTATCTGAAAGTCTATTTAAAACTTTATTTCACATTAAGACTTTTAAATAGTCCATTTACCTATATTTTTAAATAGATAACATGATATTTTACTATTTAACCTATTTTCTAATGTATACGCATATAAAGGCCGACCTATAAGACTTCAGAGACTTTTTTAATAGCATAAGTCTGACCTTTTTAATTAAATAAGCTTTTAAAAAAGACTAAGTCTAACCTTTTTATTAAATAGGTCAGGACAAGGCATATGTCTAAATAGGCTATACTATAGGCCTTTGTAGACCGATCTGGCATATTCTTATCTCTAATTGCACAAAGAAATATTATAAGGAATGCTCACATAGATACAGAAAACGAAAAACTATCACGAAGCAGGGAAGATCAAGTCAAAAGTGGAGTGCCATGTACTCCCACCAACATAAAACAAAAACACGTATTAGCCAAGCAAGAACAAAATATGTAGGACGCAATGTTTTGACTAATAGAACTAGTATTTTTCTATAATATCACATTTAGATATTTTTCAAAGGACACACAATCAGTCAAACAAACTATTAATGCATATTCATCCCTTTATCTTACTGAATTACTTTTCAAACATGTATTTCTTAGTTTAGTAGCTCAAAAACACTTAACTCCATGCTTAACTCTCGAATCAAAAGGATAGTTGAGTGCTATTAGCCGATACCTTGACTATTTTTCAAGTTCGACAACAATCTTATAGAATTTTTCATAACAACGTATAATAATGTAAAAATAAAGAAGGAAGAGTAATAGTTAGAACATATATCCCGCATCTTTCATATCAATGTATAATCTCCCAATGGGATATTACAACCCAAACCACTAAAAAAATTAGTTTACCATACCAAAACTGTGTTTAGAGTTTGTACTTGAATTTTTGTAGAAGTATTAAAAGCTTGAATCAATCATCATCATCACCATCCAAAAGGTTAAGCCAACATAGACCTAACGACCCTCCACAAACTTTGGAAATTATATGCATCAATCAGGATTTTCATCTGCTTATGACTTATCATCAACACACTTTGAATGTCAAGTGTGGTAGATCCTTTTCTTCTGGCATCTCAGTTCGCGAATGCATACTATTCATTTTGCGCCATGTTTTTGTGAAGATAAGCATTTCTCAAGGAATGGTTTTGATGAAGAGAAATCTACAAGAAATTGTGTGTGACAAAAAGGAATGGTTCAAGACTAACAAAGAAGTTCAAGTCAACTTTCATTTGATAAAGATCAAGTCTTGGATTGCATAGTTAGATTGATCATGATATATTAAGGTATAAGCTCCCAACCTCACTATGATATTATCAAGTGTTCAAGTCATACATTTTATTCATACCATAAGTCATTAAATATTTTTGATGCATCACAAAATGGCTGCCATACTACTTACTTAAGTTATTTTTCAACTTTCAGCTAAGGTAACCGATTACCATATTCTTATGTAACCGGTTACATACCTGCTGCGTTACATCCTGTGGCAATTTTTGATATGGTAACCGGTGATAACATGAAATAATATCACACTTTTGGACTCGATTTAACTAAATTATATTATTATTTGTTTCGATTTATTTTATATTATTCGATATTACTTGGTATTTTCCTTCTATTTATTTCAGGTAACATTATTTGAAACATACGTGAAAAAGAAAGAAAAGGGGGTGCAAAAAGAGGAATCTATGAAAAGCATTCCACTAAAGTCCAGCCCACAACTAGAAGCGCTGAGACTCTGTGACGACCGCCACACAGGGTGTGACGAGCGTCACGCCCCTATGCTTTGTGTTACGAGCGTAACACATGGTGTGACGAACGTCACACCCCCTCTCCTATATTTTTGGCTTTGACGCGTAACAGAAGCACGTTCATCCTATTCTTCCGCTTGACTCGTTGAAACGTGAGAAAACCTACTGAAGGGACTTTGGAAGAAACGGTTACTGTAGGATGGATATAAATAGGACCAATTGTGGAACCCTGCAGCTCTCTCCTTTTTTCCGCCGTGCAAGCTTTTACAGCAATATTTTTTACAGCATTCTACTTTCTTAGCAATTTTTATTTCCTTTCTTTTCTAGTTAATTTCCAAAGCATTGAATTTATTTTCTTTCACACTAGTTTCTACACCGGAAACTATTGTGTAGTTTTTACTGGATCTAACCTTACGTTAGATCATAGTATTTTATTCCTTCGCCTTTATTTTACTGTCTGATCGAAGATTGTGAAGAACAAATCCAACCGGTTTGTGGTGGAGTGTTCAAGCATTGAAGCTAGGGAACAATCAAGATTTCTATTAATTTTACAGGTTCATTAATTTATTGTTTTAATTTATATATGCTCTGTACTGCTGTTTATCTATACTGTTTGTCTGATATGGCTGTATTTAAGCATAATTATTGTTGAGGCTTGTTTAGCATGTCCGGCTAAATAAACTTAGATATCGGTATGTAAAGTAAGCGGAATAAAGGAATCAAAACTAAGTTGGTTTAAATTTATTTTAAAATATAGTCACTCTTTTTATGGTCTCAATTTACAGAGTTAACACCAAAGTTTTTGTACGAGAGTAAAAAACATAAAGAAGTTAAAATCAATAGAACGACGGTTTGAGCTTTTAACTGGACAGTGTAAATTGGACACTAATTTTAAATCAGGGCGAAAGCAATTTTTAGAGTTAATTAAATTATAATCATTTTCAAAAAGTATTTTTAAAGGTTAAATGTGAGGACGAGAGTTAAGCATTTAAGTTTAATCATATAATCTAAGTCAACAGAGCGAGAGTTTGAGACGAGGGTGTTTAAATGGTTAGTATTTTCTTAAAAAGAGTTTCTACAGATTCTATTGTTTTCAAAAAGTGATTTTGGACTTAACTAAATAGTGAGAGCGTACGTTAATATAAAGTCATAGTCTGATTCAACAGAGCGAGAGTTTGAGAAAAGATTTTTAATCAATAGTGTCTACTGAAAAGACTTATTTTAAAACTAAGAAACCAACGAAGATTTGATCCCCTAATTACGACGAACTACATACCGATATCCGCGTTATTTGATATTTAATCTAGATCCAATTTTAGTTTTACTTTTCCCCCTAATCATCAAAGTATCATCCGCCTTAGCTTTACGAAGTAACCTTAGAAAAACGGTATATCGATTCATTAAGTCCCTGTGGGATCGATATCTTTTAAAACTACGCGATTAGACTGTGCACTTGCAGTCATTACCCCATTAGACTCATAAAGTCGCGATCAACCGGTTACCGCTTTTTCATGTAACCGGTTACACTGACTTATTTTTCAATTTTTTTAGCATCGCTTCAAGTGTAACCGGTTACCACTGAAGCAGTAACAATGTTTGATTCATCTTTTATAGCAAACGAAATGTTTAAAGATGTAACTTTTCATGGCATCCATTCATATAACTATACCCTTTTAGAAATGTGTTAAGGCACTATAAAAACCTTATATTTTATATTTTCAAACTCACCTCTTTTACAAACAATTAAAAACACTTTGTCTCTATATTTTTCAAATATCCCAAGTGTTCTTGAACATAATTTTTGGTGAAACTCTTGCACATATTTTTCAGTGTATATTCATATAGTTTCATCCATATACATATTTGAGCACCTGTGTTTTATAAAGAGGATTGTTTTCTTAAAATAGAAGATCAATCCAAGTGATTGATATATTATTCTTTACTTCATAAACTCTTGTAGAAATTCAGATTTGTTTTTGAATCTTTATTGTCCAGAATTATTGGAAGAAAGAGAGTGATTAAGGGAGGATTGTTCTCTTAAGTCACTTGGTGTATATCATAATGTGAGGGCAAAGGTTTTTAGTCCTTGTTTTAATGATGTCAAACCTTTTAGTAGCACATACTGTGTACTTTGGACGATGTCATCATATCATAAAGTGCATTCACTCTCTAACATGCTCAAAGTATAAATTTAATGTGTCTATGCATATATGAGCATCTCATATATGTCAATATTGCACTTGATCATTGTTGGTACCTTAGGTCCATAAGATAATGGTTTGGATTGACCAAAATACATCTTAAAAACTCATTTTTGACCATTTAAAAACATTTGAGTCGACTCATGCCTTGGAGCGGTCGACTCATTCATGCATATCATTTTCTGTGTAACTCACGGGCCTGGTCAGGCCGAGTCATATGTCGACTCATTTCTGGAAAAACAAAATGAGTCGACTCATCCATCTATTGCGTCGACTCATAACTTGTTTGATTTGAATTATGTTGTTGCGGGTCTGAATAGGTTGAGTCATAGGTTGAGTCATTAATGGAAAAATGAGATGAGTCGACTCATCTCCTGTTTGAGTCGACTTTTCGCATATTTTATTTGAGTTGTTTTGCTGCGGTTCTGAACAGGCCGAGTCCCTAGTGTGAACAGGTTGAGTGGTCGTTATTTTTACTCATTTTTCTGTTGTGTAATTTTGCAAAAAAAAAATGCTGTGTTTTTGACTTGGTCCATGCATTATATATATATATATATATATATATATATATATATATATATATATATATATATATATATATATATATATATATACACACACACACACACACATTAAAGTTCCTCTTCATCTTCACTCTTCATTGCATGTTTCAACAACTACACATAACAATTTTTGTTGATCATAGTGCATTATTGTGGCGATAACGTCCAAATAGGATTGTGTATCTTTGTTTGGGTAGAGGCTTTGAGTGGGTTTTTCTTGAATAAAATCTTAGGGTTTTGTCCTCCAAGATTTGAGGGTTTTTGCATAAATCTTTGCTTCATAGATTCATCCGAGTGAAAGGTTTGAAGAACGGTAGGTTCATTTGAACGAGTAACGATAATCGTAGGATTGTGAAGAAAAGTTTGGGTTCAAGTGTGTCGCGATCGAAATTAGCCGAGCTAGAGTTTTGGAGAACTTGAAGTTCTTGCAATAAGGTATCTACAATCAGAGGTTTGTTCGAAACGTTTGAAACACTTGGTTCAACTCGAACCAAAGGGAGAGAAGTAAATAGGATCTGCAACAACACTTAGGTTTGTTTGGAGGTGATCATTTCTTCTCTTGTATAAAATTTGCAATTTGATAATAAATATCTCAATTCTAATTTTAGAATTGGGGGCAGACGTACCCTAAGCGAGGACGAAAGGGGAACTGTCTAAACAAATCTGGTGTTATTCTCTCTTTCTTTAACTCTTTAAATTCTACATAAATTGATTCTTGTGTGAAACTAATTGGAAACTTTATCTCGCTTAGTTGTTGCGCATTAAAGTTCTTCGATAAATTGTTGCAATCACTTTGGTTGTAACTAAGAAAAATTATGCACAATTAATTCTAGTGAAATTAAGACTTGGTGTAGTGTGCACACCAAGTGTTGGATAAAATTAACTTCACACAAGTTTATCAATATCTTGCTTATTTTATCATTGTTTTAATTCATCATTGGTGGTAGATATATTAAGGATTTGTGTATTTGATCGGTTGATTAAGATTGGTTTTGATTTGCTTTATCTTAGTCATTCCATTAGGTTTCACGCATATCCGATCTTTCCAATAACAGATTGTTTAGACGATCGTGGTCTAGGGAGCTTTCGCAACCTTTAAAAAAAAATTAATAAGCGCTAAAATTTTAATTAACTGATCTATTCACCCCCCTTCTAGATCAGTACTATCATCCAACAAGTGGTATCACGAGCACCGGTTCATCTAGTGCTTCTCATATAACTTTTTAGAAAATGAGTAACGATTATAAAGGGGCGTACAATAGAGTACCTATTTTCAATGGTGAAAACTACAGTTATTGGAAAGATTGTATGTGTATTCATATCAACTCTATTGATAGGAAGGTATGGAAAGTCATCCAAGATGGTCATATGGAAATAATTGTGACCAATGCGAATGGTGTTGTTATACCTAAACCTGAAGCATAGTGGAAGGAAGAGGATGAGAAAGAGTATAGCTAGGATTGGAAAGCCAAAAATATGATCATCTATGCCTTAAGTGTTGACGAGTATTATAGGGTTTCCTATTATACTAGTGCTAAAGCTATGCGGGACTCATTGCAAATTACCCATGAGGGAACCAATGATGTCAAACTAGTTAGAATCAACACTTTGACTCAAGAACTTAACCTTTTTCATATGAAGAATGGTGAAACCATTGCAGATATGCAAAAGTGATTTTCTCATCTAATCAATCGGTTAAATGCTCTTGATAAAAATACCCCTAATGATGTTGCTACTAACAAAATCTTAAGATGTCTTAACAAGGAATGACAACCAAAGGTCACCACGATTAAGAAAGATAATGATCTAAGAACATTGGACATGACAACATTGTTTGGTAAGCTTCAAGAGCATGAGCAAAAGCTCATGAACCTTGAGAAACATGAAAAGAGTCAAAAGAAGGAAAAGAAGGAGAAAGCAAAGGACACCGAAAAGAAGTCTATCGCTTTAAAGGCTTTAAGTTCTAAGTCATCCACCAATGATACATGTGAGAGTGAATCAAGTGATGCTAAAGATTCAAATGAAGACATGGGGTTGTTTGGAAGGAGGTATAACTGATACCTTAGAAAGAATGAAGTTCAACATTCGGATAAAAATCTAGTCAACTATAGAAGATAATCAAAATTCTCAAATCAAGAAGAAAGTAAGACAACCAAGTCAAGAGGCTTATGTTACAATTGCGAAAAGGCCTGTCACTATAAGTCGGATTGTTCATTATTGAAGAAAGACAAAGGAAAAGACAAACGTCACAAGAAATCTAGCAAAGCTAGAAGAGCATACATTGCATGGGAGAGTGATAGTGAGTCCTCAAGCGATGATAACTCAAGTTACGAAGAAGAAAAGATAAATCTTTGTCTTATGGCTCCTCAAAAGAAGAAAAAGAATGTAACTCATTCTAAATATGATCATGTTGATAAAATGTCTTATTTTGATTTGCAAAAAGCCTTTAGTACTCTACACAATGAGGCCAAGAAAGCTTTTAAAAGCTTAGCCGAAAAGGAATTAGAAAAGAAGGTTTCTGATTCCGAAAAGGAATTAGAAACTCATAAGAAACCTATGATAGATGCTACTAAAGGAAAAACTGAAGATGATAGGGGATTTTGGTTTAGATGGTGTGGATGTGAAACTTATCACATTTGGCAAAAAGAGGTTAGAACTCTTCAAGATAAATTAGATAAGGCTTTACAACCTAAAGTTACCTTTGCTCTCAAAACAAATTGAACACTAGCATAATTACTATCTGAAGTGATCATGGGGAATTTGAAAACAACCTATTTGAGGAATTTTGTGAAACAAATGACATTGATCATAATTTTTCCGCTCCAAGAAATCCACAACAAAATGGAGTAGTGGAACGTAAAAACCGAGTTTTATAAGCGCTCAGAAGGACTATGATCAATGAAAATGGCCTTCCTAAATATTTTTGGGCCGATGCCATAAATAAGACTTGTTATGTATTGAATAGGATACTCATTCGTCATATTCTAAGCAAATCTCCTTATGAATTGTTAAAGGGAAAGAAACATAATGTTTCACATCTTCATGTCTTTGGATGTAAATGCTTTGTGTTAGATAATGGTAAAGAAAACCTTGGTAAATTTGACTCAAAAGCCGATGAAGGTGTATTTCACGGATACTCTCAATCTAGTAAAGCATATAGGGTATACAACAAAAGGTTACGTATCTTTGAAGAATCCGTGCATGTTTCCTTTGATGAATCTTATCCGAAAATTTTCGGAGAAGGTATTTTTGTTGATGGTGCAGGTGTTCCTTCGGAAAACATAATAAAAGATCCAGAAGAAAGGAGTGTTGAACCCAATTCGGAAAAAGTTGAGGAGGAGCCGAATCATATATCTGAAAAGAAAGAGGCGGATCATCCGATTAATAACAATGAACTTCCTTTGGAATGGAAATCTTCTAAGGATCATCCCATCGATAATATTCTAGGAGATATCTCAAAGGGAGTCATCACACGGTCAAAGATAAGTAACTTTGGTTATCACTTCACTTTCGTCTCTCAAATTGATCCTAAAAACTCCAAACCCTGCATCAAGATGATTAATAATGGACAATATGACATTAGTTCTTGAAATGGACAGCAGTTGAATTACAACAAATATGGGTGTTGGACGCAAAGACCGAAGCGGAGGCGTTATTGATAGTTAAAGATCGAGGATGTTGCTGCCCAAATCTTTGGCAGGATAATAGCTCTAATAATTGGGAATAGACACTACCAAGAATTTTGAAATTAATAACCCAACGACATGTTCAAATTGATGATAGTTCAGGGAAACGCAATTAGAGTTCATACCATAGCCACGCATTCACAATAACTTAATTCTTCACCAATAGCATCCCACATCAACACCCTATAAACAACCTGCATTGGCAATACAATTTCGTCAACATAGTTTATTTGCAGCAAACCAAAATAGCCATGGTGATACATCTGACAGAATGACATGTTAACGTTGCCATCATCAAGACCTAACAATGCCTAAACAAATACAGTATGCACCAAATCATTCACATAAGTTTAAGACATATTAGCATCAATCACTGTCATACCCCAAAATTTGCCCATTAATATTTCAAGACATTTTGCAAGGCATTCCGACTCATATATAACACTGATCTTGAAGAAACAAAGGCCCAGCTCACGGATGGCCCAATCCAGAAAATGGCCCAAACTGGCCTGTTCGCTACGCGCTCGCCTAGCGAAGCTGACAGACAACAAAAATTTCGGGCTTCATTCTGAGCCCAAAAAAAAAAAAAAAAAAAGAGAATTTTTTTTTTTAATTAATTAATTAAATAATTAAAATAAATAAATAAATAAAATATAACAAATTATTTTGGACTTGGGTCTCCCTCATTCCAAGCCCATTACCCACGAAATTAGTCTATAAATACTGAAGTTTCAGTAGGGGAGTTACACTTGGAGTTACACTGGGAGTTACACTGGGAGATTCACTGGAAAAAAAAAAGAGGAGGAGAACAGAGAAGAACGAATAGAAGTTTGGGCATAGGAACCCTGCCTACCCGGAGAATTCAGAGTAAAGAAACCCTGAAGGCAGCCCATCTGCACCGAAGCCATCGCCGTCCAATTCCCGCTGCCTAACTTATTCCGATACTACAAGTGGTCAATCCCTTCAACCTTGAATTGGCAAACAGGTTTGCGTATCTCTATTGTTTATACTTTCAATTGGCCATATCTACATATATAATGCATCATGATTAAATGTTGATATATAATTTGCTTTCGTATGGGAATTTAAATATGCCTGAATACCCTGAATGTTTGATCATGTTATTCCTGTGATAAAATGCCATAAAATTCAAAGTTCCTAACGTGGGGCTGTTTTCAAATTCAAAATCCGTGGCCGCTCGCTAGCACATCGCTAGGCGAGCCTGGGGCGAGTATTCGCCTGGCCTTCGCTAGGCGAGGCAGAGGCGAACGAGACAGTAGCTGACTTTTCTATTCTTTTTTTTATGTTTTATCATAGCCATGCATTATTCATCCTATCCTATTTATTGTTGTGATATTTCTCCGGTGTAATCTTCGATTGCACCCTGATTTGGTGTTCTGACATGTTTCTTTTTTTGAGTTTTGTAAAGGTTCACATATCCCAGGAAAAGGTTATTGGCTAGGTATTCCACTTTATTTGTGGGATACCCTTGTGGAGTTTCACCCTAAATTAATTTTTAATGTATTAATTTCTAATGTATTAATTTTTTAATATATTATTTTTAATAATTTTAATGTGGAGTTTCATCCTAATTATATAATTAATTGTAAAACTTTGCCTTTGAATAAGTGATCTTGGACCTCTCTTTGTTGCCTTACGATTACGATATTACGGTCATGTCCCGCGAACGTGGGGATACCCTTAGCAAAGACCCTTCGGTTAAATCATCATAAAATAAATTATAGTCCCTCGGATGTTGCCTTCGAATATACAACTTTGTCCCTCGATGACCCTCCGATGTTGCCTACGGTTAAAAGATGATAGTCCCTTCGAATGCTAAGATATCCTCGTAACTGTTGCCTTCAATGACCTATCGATGACCCTACGATGACCCTTAAACATCCAAAGGATAAAACTACTTATTTCTCAATAATAAGGACAGTTTTACCCTCATAAGGATAGGAAATGCTCATAAAGACCTTGGGTCGGTATAACTCTTAATTGTTGGCTCACAATCTAAAAACAATTTTCACACCTCACACCTTTCAAAATATCTTTAGAAAATCATCACTTGGTATATATTCATACTAGAATCATTACCGAGTTATATTTTTCTAAACAATTTCCAAAACTAAACGAGATAACTACTTTGTATATATTCATACAAGAATCATTACAAAGTTAAATTCTCTTTTCAAAACAATTTTTCTAAACAATTCACAAACACTTTTTTTTTTTAAAAATAATATAAGTGATCGAGCAATTAAGAGCCCATGGATAACCATGGATACAAAGGGTGCTAACACCTTCCCTTTGTATAATGTACCTCCCGAACCCAAAATCTAAATTAAGGTTTTTCCTGTTCTTTTCCACCTTTCCTTATTGGATAAAAGAAAAGTCGGTGGCGACTCTTGCTAACCGCGACATTGCGATTAAAACCACAAAAAAGTCCAGTTCACCGTATGACAATCACATATCAAAGTAATTGGATGAAAAGTTCCATAAGAAATTCATCCCATACATTTTAAATCTAGAATGCCTAGCGTCCTAACAGCAGCACACCAATCCAGCATTTAAACAACAGACGTTGCTTCGACCATAATGTCATTTTCCTCACCAACTCATCAAATGAGAATAAGAAGAAGGTAAGGATGGTGTTTGTCTCCTATAGAAGGTGTAAAGACAAAGAGTCAGACAACATACGATCGCAAGTTTCGATGATGACAAAAGACCATCATGCACGTCTACAAACAAATGCAACACATTACCCATCATATCCTTTTTTACGCTTGTCTAAACCTATTATAATGTTTAAGAACATATATGGACAAAGTGTGATCATGACGAAATGCATGAAAATCACAAAACACAGATTTATGCAGATTTGAAGACCTTGAGTCGACCATAAGGGTCAGCTCAAAGCTCACGGGTCAGCGCAAAACTCAGCCAAACTGGAGACTGGTCAGCGCATGCATCTTTGAGTCGACCATAAGGGTCGGCGCATAACTCACGGGTTAGCGCATAAAACCCTTGAGTCGACTAGAGGTCGGCGCATGGCATAATAATGCTAACCTTGGGTCAGCGCATGAAATCTTGGGTCGACCATAGGGGTCGGCGCATCTCCCACGGCTCAGCGCACGCCGACCTATGGTCGACCGCTCGTGCGTAAACTCAGTTTTCTGAGTACTTTCCACTGTTTGAAATACTGTTATTTTTGGTTGGTTTGCCAAGTTACTATATATAGCTGTCAAAACATTTTTATCAACCAACATTTGCTAATTTGAGTTCAAGTGTTCAAGGAAACAAGAAAGAGTGAAAAAGGTGTCCAAGACTCATCATCTTCATCTTCAACATTTCACAACACATCAACTGCACACACTTACTTTTGATGTGGTTCGTGATCGATTAAAGGTGATAAGGTTCGAAGCTGTGATCGAAGAATCCAAATCGGGTTGAAGCTTGTGGCAGGTTCTTTCTTGAATAAAACCGTTAGGGTTTTGTCCTCCAATACCGGTTTGTGTTTGGGGGTTTTTGGACGAATTGCTTCATCAATATTCAGCCGAGCGAAGGTGATTGAGAAGAGGAAGTCTTCATCAGTCTAGTAGCGGATTCGGTGACATTGACGTGAAGGATTCGGGTTCGATTCGTTGTGTTTGAGATCAGCCGGGCCGAGGGATTGAAGAACGGAAGATTCTTCAACAAAGGGGTTGGAATCGGAGGTCTAGCAACAACGATCGAAGGTCTTGATTCATCTTGAATCAAGGAACAAGGATAGGAAGCATCATTCAACACATTGGAAGTTCTGTTGTTTACTTGCTTTGCAATCCTTGTATAAACGGTTAAATTTCACAGGTGATATCTAATTAATCATCTCAATTCTAATTTTAGAATTGAGGGCAGACGTACCCTGAAGCGAGGACGGCGGGGGAACTGCCTCATCAAATCTCTGTCTTCTTTAATTTTCTGCATAAGTGTTTTTCAGCTTAAAAAATTAAGTGATTTTAGTTTAAGCAATTTTACCAAACGTTGATATAAGTTGAGTAAGAGATTAAAACTGTTGTTTGAATACAAAGTACAATAGTGTATTGTACTAGATAAATTTGAATTACTTACTCAACTCAAATATCTCTTGGAGTGTATGCACACCAAGTGTTTGTAAATTTGCATAAGCCAAAGTTGTCTTAAGTTTGCATCCAGTTTAATTTGGTATTTTGGATCATTGGAACTAGGCTTGCTAGTTAGTGAAATATATCATTGAGTGTGCAAATAGTGTAGTGATTTGTATTTCACTTTATCTCTAATCCATTAGCTTAACGCATATCCGGTTTTCCAATAACGGTTCGTTTTAGACTAAAATTTTCCTCGGCCGCTTCCGCACTTAAAACAAATTTTCAAAACCAATTTTCTTTTAAATTGGCAGCGCCGACTCAAGTTTTTTTAATTGGGATCTATTCAACCCCCCCTTCTAGATCCGTGCCATAGTCTAACAAGTGGTATCAGGAGCTCCGGTTCACTCCGTGCTTCAAAATACAACTTTGATAGAAAATGGCTAACGAACCTAAAGGGGCTTATAATAGAACTCCCGTTTTCAATGGTGAAAATTATAGTTATTGGAAAGACTGTATGCGGGTGCACATAAATTCCATAGATAGAAAAATATGGAATGTTATTCTCAATGGTCCAATTCAAATAACCATGACCAATGAGAACAACGAAGTGGTGCCTAAGCCCGAAGCACAATGGACCGATGATGATGAAAAGAAATACAATTATGATTGGAAAGCCAAAAATATCCTAATCTCCTCATTGGGTGTAGATGAATACTATCGTGTATCCCATTGTCCTACTGCTAAGGCCATGTGGGATTCACTACAAATTGCCCATGAGGGGACGAATGATGTTAAATTGGCTAGAATCAATACACTAACACAAGAGTTTGATCTCTTTTTCATGGAGCAAGGGGAAACCATTGCTGACATGCAAAAGAGATTCACTCATCTCATCAATCGATTACATTCACTTGGTAGGCCTGTTTCCAATGATATTTCTACTAATAAGATCTTAAGATGTCTTAACAGGGAATGGCAGCCGAAAGTGACCGCCATCAAAGAGGCAAATGATCTTACCACATTTGACTTGACAACATTGTTTGGTAAACTGCAAGAGCACGAACAAGTTCTCTTGAGCCTGGAACAACACGAAAAGAAAGATAAAAAGGACAAAGCAAAGGTGAGTGAAAAGAAATCAATAGCTCTAAAGACTTCCTCCTCAAAGTCTCAAGCAAAAAAGCAAAGTGATTATTCATTGAGTGACGAAGAAGAAGAGGACAAGAGTGAAGATATGAGGCTGTTTGTTAAACGCTACAACCGTTACGTAAGAAAGAACGGCATCCAACATTCCGAGAAGAACTTGGTAAACTTCCAGAAGCAATCTAGGTACTCTAAAAATGATGACTCAAAGGGAAAAACAACTAGAGGGTCGTGCTATAAGTGTGGAAAGCCGGGTCACTACAAACCGGACTGTCCGATGAACAAGAAGACAAAGGAAAAAGATTCATACAAATCGCACAAGAAACCATCAAAGCCAAGGAGAGCATACATAGCTTGGGAAAGCGATAGCGACTCCTCCGATGATGAAAGTTCTAGTGATGAAGATGAAAATGCAAATCTATGTCTCTCTGCTCATCAAAAGAACAAAAAGAAACAGGTACGACATGCTAAATATGAAAAATCCTCTAGTATGTCTCATCATGAATTGCAAACTGCTTTTGATACTTTACGCTATGAAGCGAAAGAGGCCTTTAAAAGGCTTGCCTCAAATAAGAAATTTTTTTCACATTTGGAACATAAAATTCAACAATCCGAAAGGAAACTTGAGGCACTTAAAGCTTCTATAGTGGAAAGCACAAAAACAAGTTATGAGGACCTTAAAAGTAAAATGATGAACTTTGGGTGTGATACTTGTTACATTTGGCAAGGTGAAGTAAGAAACCTAAAGGCCAAACTTGACAAGGCTCTTGAGCCCAAGATTACTTTTGCTATCGACAAATCAAACTTTCGAAAAAGTATGGTTAATCCATATCAAAAATATAAATATGTTATAAAAGATGAAGATAGCAAAAGCAATCCAAATGTAAATTTCTCTTGTCTCTATTGTTGCAAGAAAGGCCATTCCATTGCTAAATGTAGATTTAGGAGGTTTTTAGTTCCTAAAGGCATTTATCAATGGATGCCCAAATGCAACCATTTCGTTCCTCACCACTCAGGACCCAATAAGCAATTGGGTACCTTCTCTTGTTAATTATCTTGTCACAGGTACAATGCCTCGAGACTACCGAGAGAAGATGGGTTCTCGACAGTGGATGCTCAAGGCACATGTCCGGAGACATATCTCTCTTCATTGACTTCGTGGCTAAGAAGAAGGGATATGTAACTTATGGCGACAACAACCGTGGAGCAATTCTTGGTAAAGGTAGTGTAGGTAATCCCTCCTCTACTACTATTTCTGATGTTTTGCTTGTCGAGGGTCTTAAACACAATCTACTTAGCATCAGTCAATTATGTGACAAAGGATACAATGTATCGTTTTCAAAAGATTGTTGCAAAATTGTACATAATGATGATAAGAAGAGTATGGTTAATGGCCTACGTGTGAACAATGTCTATATGCTTGACTTAAATGAAGTATCGTTAACAAGTGACAAATGCCTTGTAACAATGAGTGAAGATTCATGGTTATGGCATAGGCGTTTAGCACATGTTAACTTTGACTTACTTAACAAAGTAGTCTCAAAAGATCTAGTCCTAGGTCTCCCCAAAATTAAGTTCACCAAGGATCACCTTTGTGATGCTTGTCAAAAGGGGAAACAAACGAGGATCTCATTTAAATCCAAAAATATCGTTTCAACAACGAGACCTCTCGAGCTTCTCCATATGGATTTATTTGGGCCATCTAGGATTAAAAGTCTAGGAGGAAACTATTACGGTTTCGTAATAGTGGACGACTTTTCTCGATTTTGTTGGACTACTTTCTTAGTAAGTAAGAGCGACACATTCGCCGCCTTTGAACGATTTGCTAAGCTTTCCCAAAATAAACTAAATACAAACATTGTTGCAATTAGAAGCGATCATGGAGGTGAGTTTGAAAATCACTTATTTGAAGAATATTGCGGTAACCATGGTATTGATCATAACTTTTCCGCTCCACGTACTCCTCAACAAAATGGGGTTGTGGAGCGTAAAAATCGAATTTTGGAAGAATTGGGAAGAACAATGATCAATGAAAGTGGATTACCGAAATATTTTTGGGCTGACGCCATTAGTACGGCTTGTTATGTTCTGAATAGGGTGCTCATTCGCCCCATTCTAAACAAAACACCGTATGAACTTTTAAAAGGGCGAAAGCCAAATGTTTCTCACTTACATGTCTTTGGTTGCAAATGTTTTGTACTGAACAATGGAAAGGAAAACTTAGGGAAATTCGATTCCAAGGCCGACGAAGGTATCTTCCTCGGATACTCTCAATCTAGCAAAGCATATAGAATATACAACAAACGATTACTTACTGTAGAAGAGTCTGTACATGTCACTTTTGACGAATCCAATCCGAGAAACGTCGGAAAGGGTAGTGTGTTTCATGGTGCAGGTACATCTACCGAAGACATACTCAAAGGTGGCGAGCCGGGGATTGATCAACCCGACATAGTCAAAATTGAGGAGGACAAAGATGTACACCATGAGGAAACCGAGGTAGTTCATCCGCCTTCAAACGATGATCTCCCTCAAGCTTGGAAGTCTTCCAAAGACCATCCAATCGACAACATTCTCGGAGATATCTCAAAGGGTGTAACAACTCGATCTAAGCTAAGTAATTTCTGTTATCACTTCGCTTTCGTTTCGCAGATGGAACCTAAAAACCCTAAAGAAGCTCTACTCGATGAACACTGGTTTTTATCAATGCAGGAGGAACTTAATCAGTTCACCAGAAATGAGGTTTGGGACCTTGTCCCTCCTCCGCGAGATCATCGGGTAATCGGCACCCGATGGGTGTTTAGGAACAAACTGGACGAAAACGGGGTAATAACCCGTAATAAGGCACGTTTAGTCGCGCAAGGGTATAACCAAGAGGAAGGCATCGACTATGAGGAAACTTATACGCCGGTTGCCCGACTCGAGGGTATACGCCTTCTCCTTGCTTTCGCTTGTGCGAAAGACTTTAAGCTATTCCAAATGGATGTCAAGAGTGTGTTCCTTAACGGTCACATAAATGAAGAGGTTTATGTCGCACAACCTCCGGGTTTCGAATCCCATGAGTATCCTGATCATGTTTATAAACTAAAAAGAGCTTTGTATGGCCTCAAACAAGCTCCTAGAGCTTGGTATGAGAGACTAAGAAAATTCTTACTCGATCAAAAATACTCAAGAGGAAAGGTTGACACAACCCTCTTCATTAAACGTCAAGGAAAGCACTTGATATTAGTGCAAATTTATGTAGATGATATCATATTTGGATCTACTAACATGAATCTCGTGAGAGAGTTTTCTGATCTTATGCAGGGCGAATTCGAGATGAGTATGATGGGGGAGCTCACATACTTTCTCGGTCTGCAAATTAAACAGCTCAAAGAAGGAACTTTCGTGAGCCAGACAAAGTATTGTTTGGACCTTATCAAGAGATTTGACATGGCAAAAGCTAAGGCCATAGACACTCTCATGCCTACGTGTATAAACTTGAACAAAGATGAAGACGGTAAGGAAGTAGATGTAAAACGGTATAGAGGTATGATTGGTTCACTCCTTTATCTTACGGCTTCTCGTCCCGATATTATGTTTAGCGTATGCATGTGCGCAAGATATCAATCATGTCCCAAGGAATCCCATTTAAAAGCCGTTAAACAAATACTTCGATACCTATCCGGTACTCCGAAGTATGGACTATGGTATTCCAAAGGTAATGATTGTTCATTGGTAGGTTTCTCCGATTCCGACTTTGCCGGTTGCAAATCGGATAGGAAAAGCACCAGTGGCACTTGTCACTTATTTTCAAACTCTTTGGTCAGTTGGCATAGCAAGAAACAAGTCTCAGTTGCTTTGTCAACCGCCGAAGCGGAATACGTTGCCGCCGGTAGTTGTTGTGCCCAAATCCTATGGATTAAGCAACAACTATTGGACTTTAACCTCAAACTTGAACGTATCCCTATTTTTTGTGACAATACAAGTGCCATTAACCTCACCAAGAACCCTGTGCTACATTCACGTACGAAACATATCGAAATTCGACACCACTTTCTTCGGGATCATGTAGAGAAAGGTGACATTGTGTTTGAACATGTTAATACTGAAAATCAACTAGCGGACATTTTCACAAAGCTGCTAGCAACTGAACCTTTCCTTCATATCCGCCGAGAACTTGGCATTCTCGATATTTCGGAACGGACACTATAATCTGCTGTTTTACCTTATTCCATATAAGACTTTAATCTTGTACTTCTAACAAATCTGTGTTGTTGCAAGCACAAGTTTACCGTTCACCAAGTCACTCCGGCATCGAGGTGATACTGTTCCTCTCTTTCTCTCTCTGCAAAGTCTCATGATTAAAATAGTTATACCTCAAAATGATGTTGTTTATATATACATGATATCTCTCTTTGGATGTTTATTGCTGTATGAATTGTTAATTATGCATCAAACCTGTCATCACATGTGCCAAATAGTGAAAAATTGAAATTTGGACTGTATGAGTCGACCGCAGCAGGGCTATGGTCGACGCACGCTTAAATAATCTCTGCATTTTCTCAAAAATCAAACAGTATGCATCGACGCATACAGGGCTATGGTCGACGCATCGCGCGAAAATTTCGTTTTTCTGCAGAAAAATTTAAATCGTTTTTCATGCATTCCCATTCAAAAATCATCATTAAGTGTGCATTTACATTCCATCACCTTTCAAACTACCCACTACTTTGTAACTTGCATCTACCTAGTGGCTATTGTTCCTTGATCTTCCATCTTCCTAAAACCCTAACCTTTCCTCTATAAATAGGGAGAAACCTCTCTCTAGCAGAACCTCTCTCAAAACCCTTCACAAACCTTCACTCTATACCCAAACACTTAGTTTCAAACTTGCTCAAATGGCTTCCACATCACGCAGACCTTTCGGCAAGAGATCCCGAGAATCATCCGCCGCATCTCTCCCCATATCTGTTGTATCACTCGTTCCACCCGCTCGCGTCGAAGCCTTCAATAGAGATATCGGCAAAAGAGGAGTTGTGCAACAACATGCATTCTACAAACTTACCGCTGAACGCATGCACCTTCCTGAAGTCCTGGCTCTGCTGCAGCATCAGGGCTTTATCAACTTCTTGGAATGTAATACTAAATACAGTGAAGACCTTGTTCGAGTGTTCTATGCCGGCCTTCATGACAACTTTCGCGGGCACAAGTTTCACTCTAGAATTGGTCCGACAAAGGTACCGCTTAAATCAAATATCTGGAACCAATATTTTGATATGTCTGTTGATGATGCTGGAAACCCTCTACCTGAGGTAACTGACTCTCACCACATAGATGGCTACGAGTTTAAGAGTGCATTGAATAACATGCTGAGACGACCCTATCCTGATCAGTTTGTGAACAGTGACGCGTTCCCACGAACTGTCACTGTCGGCAAGCTGAAAGCCGGAGAAAGGATTCTTCAGTGGGTTGTCTCACGAATCCTGCGACCAAAGAAGGGCGGTCTCTCCAGAGTCGAACCGGCCGAGGTTCATCTGATTTACATTCTGAAAAATAAGATGAAAATCAACTGGCCGTACTACATTGCCAGTAGAATGTTTGGGCTACGTGATTCCGGACGAGGAACGGCTCTTGCCTACGGATCCTTCATTCAAGAGGTCCTGACTGCAGCCAACGTTAATCATCCGTCTTTCCCGTACACTTCCATCTCATCTGACAAAGAGTTCAGCACAAAAACTATGTCTATGATGGGATATCTTTGGTGCAATGAGCGGAGAATGTATAAGTTTATTCGAAGAGGAAATGTTCCTGCAGATGATGATGACAGTGATGAAAGCGAAGAACAAGAAGATGACGAGGAAAATGAAGAAGAGGAAGCCAGGCACGCCTTGGATCAAAATGGGGGAGGTGATAGCCCTCCACCCGTTGACACTCACGACTACTCGGACTCCGCTTGGGCTCAGTAGTCGCATTCAACTGAAGAAGATGTTCCACGCTGGGGTGGCTGGGGTGAATGGCAACATACGGGCTGGTCAACTCAACGTCAATTCTACCGGCCGTATCACCAAGATGAGGAAGAATCTCCTCCGTCCCCTCCACAGCAAGCAGAATCTTCAGAACTGTTGAATATGATGCACAATATGCAGATAGCTCAACAGTCCTTCATGCAAGCTCAAGATGAGCGCTATGCTCATATCAACGAGCAACTTCAAGCCCAAAATGAGCGTCTCGACTCCTTCTCTACAAGCATGAATGACCGGTTTGCAACCTTTTCGGCTTCATTTGAACTTCAGGAAAGGTCGATCGACGAGAGTCTCAAGCATCTGAACGGTGTCACCGAATACCTATCATCTCTGGCTGACCCTTACAAAAACCCGGGCATTTGTTATCATCCAGAACACCGCCACTAGGACATAGATATTCACATGCACTTCGTAGTTTGATTGTTATGTTGAATGTATTTCTCTATTTTACTTGTTCTTAATTAATGACTATTGCTCAGAAATGACATTGGTGTGATTCATTATCTGTTTATGTTAACTCCTGTGAAATTTCCTTGTTATCTTGAATATTCACTCTGTCTCTCTTTTTGATGTTGTCAAAGGGGGAGAAAAGTGTACAAAGCAGGCAGCCAAATATGCCCACAACTAACAGTCGCTTTCTGCAGATAGCCTTAGATTACAAAAGAAAGGGGGAGTGTGCAAAATGTGTAAATACCGCATGCTGTTTGTCACGTTGATTTATACAGGTTGTCATCATCAAAAAGGGGGAGTATGTAAAGACAAAGAGTCAGACAACATACGATCGCAAGTTTCGATGATGACAAAAGACCATCATGCACGTCTACAAACAAATGAAACACATTACCCATCATATCCTTTTTTACGCTTGTCTAAACCTATTATAATGTTTAAGAACATATATGGACAAAGTGTGATCGTGACGAAATGCATGAAAATCACAAAACACAGATTTATGCAGATTTGAAGATCTTGAGTCGACCATAAGGGTCAGCTCAAAGCTCACGGGTCAGCGCAAAACTCAGCCAAACTGGAGACTGGTCAGCGCATGCATCTTTGAGTCGACCATAAGGGTCGGCGCATAACTCACGGGTTAGCGCATAAAACCCTTGAGTCGACCAGAGGTCGGCGCATGGCATAATAATGCTAACCTTGGGTCAGCGCATGAAATCTTGGGTCGACCATAGGGGTCGGCGCATCTCCCACGGCTCAGCGCACGCCGACCTATGGTCGACCGCTCGTGCGTAAACTCAGTTTTCTGAGTACTTTCCACTGTTTGAAATACTGTTATTTTTGGTTGGTTTGCCAAGTTACTATATATAGCTGTCAAAACATTTTTATCAACTAACATTTGCTAATTTGAGTTCAAGTGTTCAAGGAAACAAGAAAGAGTGAAAAAGGTGTCCAAGACTCATCATCTTCATCTTCAACATTTCACAACACATCAACTGCACACAATTACTTTTGATTGGTTCGTGATCGATTAAAGGTGATAAGGTTCGAAGCTGTGATCGAAGAATCCAGTTCGGGTTGAAGCTTGTGGCAGGTTCTTTCTTGAATAAAACCGTTAGGGTTTTGTCCTCCAATACCGGTTTGTGTTTGGGGGTTTTTGGACGAATTGCTTCATCAATATTCAGCCGAGCGAAGGTGATTGAGAAGAGGAAGTCTTCATCAGTCTAGTAGCGGATTCGGTGACATTGAAGTGAAGGATTCGGGTTCGATTCGTTGTGTTTGAGATCAGCCGGGCCGAGGGATTGAAGAACGGAAGATTCTTCAACAAAGGGGTTGGAATCGGAGGTCTAGCAACAACGATCGAAGGTCTTGATTCATCTTGAATCAAGGAACAAGGATAGGAAGCATCATTCAACACATTGGAAGTTCTGTTGTTTACTTGCTTTGCAATCCTTGTATAAACGGTTAAATTTCACAGGTGATATCTAATTAATCATCTCAATTCTAATTTTAGAATTGAGGGAAGACGTACCCCGAAGCGAGGACGGCGGGGGAACTGCCTCATCAAATTTCTGTCTTCTTTAATTTTCTGCATAAGTGTTTTTCAGCTTAAAAAATTAAGTGATTTTAGTTTAAGCAATTTTACTAAACGTTGATATAAGTTGAGTAAGAGATTAAAACTGCTGTTTGAATACAAAGTACAATAGTGTATTGTACTAGATAAATTTGAATTACTTACTCAACTCAAATATCTCTTGGAGTGTATGCACACCAAGTGTTTGTAAATTTGCATAAGCCAAAGTTGTCTTAAGTTTGCATCCAGTTTAATTTGGTATTTTGGATCATTGGAACTAGGCTTGCTAGTTAGTGAAATATATCATTGAGTGTGCAAATAGTGTAGTGATTTGTATTTCACTTTATCTCTAATCCATTAGCTTAACGCATATCCGGTTTTCCAATAACGGTTCGTTTTAGACTAAAATTTTCCTCGGCCGCTTCCGCACTTAAAACAAATTTTCAAAACCAATTTTCTTTTAAATTGGCAGCGCCGACTCAAGTTTTTTTAATTGGGATCTATTCAACCCCCCCTTCTAGATCCGTGCCATAGTCTAACAGAAGGGGAGGCGAGAAAGAATTGGACTTGATTCAATAAGTTTTGGTGTCGAATGTGAACTCTCTATACAAGCAATAGGTGTCAATAGAAGGAGAAGCAATGAGTGCAAAGGATAAAAGCTAACCTGTTGAGTATGATGTGGTCTCGATATTACAAGAGGATACTGAATAGTTGAATGTCGAATTTGAGCTGATGAGAATATTTGGAGCTAAGGTTGCGAGATCCTTTGAGCATACCAATAACCTAACCAGTTAAACATCCATCAACTAATTAGCATTCTAACAAAGCTGACCGAAATTATGAGTGTTTTAACTAGAGGTTACACGAACAAAGCCAATACACCAACCTTTTAATTGAGGCGAGAAGGATCAAAGAAGAGGCTAATAACATAGCGGAAACAGAATAACCGTCACAAGCTCCCTTTCATTTTTAGTTAACAACTAACCAACCCAAACGGTGCCCGAGTGCCCGATTCAGTTGCAAATTCACATGCTTCTATATAATAGGTTGAGTCTTCACTCTGAGGGCTTCTAGGGTTTTTCTGCAATTTCTGCAACTTTCTCAATTTTTTCTCCATATTGCTCACATTGTGGATTCTCTGCAAAGAAAACCTCCCTCTACCTCGACGTCACCACCGTGCTTGCAAGTCAATTCAGAAGCGAATCAACAACGATCCAAGTGTCTGAAAGAAGAAAAAGAAGTTGTGTAATTGCAAGGTTGAAGCTTCAAAGGTTTACCTCGTGCGTGTCATACCCCAATTTTGTCCGGGCATATTTAAATTTTTTGTAAAATCAATTTCATTTTTAATTTGCATCATATGCACAGCATGACATGCATTCATCATGAATAATAACTAAAATATCAGTCAAAATAAATTCATTGTGAATACAGACAAATCGGTTAAATCATTTCTCAAAAAACATGCAAAATCAGCGGGTAAAAAGTTTCAAAATTAAAATTGCAGATGCAAATATTATTAACCTACGGTTCACGTAGATTAACCTGGTGCACCCGTTATATTTTTCAGCGACTGTTTCAGTTGCGTTTTGACTCGCGTGAGCCTTTTAACCGGTGAAATTTTATTTCAGAATTTGAAGAAACGCTGTATTTTCTCAATAAGTATATTTTGTGCTGATCATTTTAATGTGTATGATTTAATGTTTCGAGCAAAATTTCATCCGACTTCTATTTATAATCGGTCCTTTTTTTTGTTCTAGTATTCAAAATTAGAGATTTGTCTTATTATTATATTTTTCTAAATTAAATTATTATCTAAGAATTTTTAATAAATATTTTTCTTTAAATAATAGATAATAAGAATTATTAATAAAAAAAGAAAAGGAAAATAAAATTAGGACACTTCATGTTTCCTCTCTCCCTCACGTTTCCTCTTAAACTCACGTCACTCTTCTCTCTCCATGTTTCCCTCACCCGCACACTACACTCTCTCACACGTTACTCTATCTCTCTGACAGTATACAGAAAAGAAAAACAAAAAGAAAAAGAAAAAGAGAATACCTCACTCTTCTTCCTCACAATAAATCCACCACTCACTCTCTCAGTAAGAAAAAGAAATAAAAAAAGAATAGTTTTCTTCTTCACCTCCAACAGCACTCACATACTGTAAGTAAAAAAAAAGAAATAAAAAAAAGAGGATTTCTCCTCTTCTTCGACGGTCCTCTCCACTTTGCTCTCTCGTCGGCAACGTCCAAAATGCCGCCCTCACTTCCTCCGCCTCTGTCAAAATCTGGCGACATGCACCCCTCTTCTCGGCTTATGGTTTCTTTTTTTTCTCTCTCGGCAGGAAAAGAAAGAAGAGGAAGGTACATTCGATTGGTTTCCACAATACTGTTATTCTTTCAATATATGTGGGTTATTCATTATTAATCAATTTCAAGTGTTGATAATTAATAGGTGTTGAAACATAATAAGTGTTGGAGTTATATCTTGCCTCCAGGTGTCACTTGCTACTGTTAAGTCTTGAGTGTCTATTTTGTTTTTTACTAACAAAATATTTAGATTTAAATTGATAACATAAGTGCATATGGTTGTTTAAGTGATTAAAGTTTAGTTTTATGGTAAGACGTGGATTTGATTATTTCTTTTATTTTTATCCTTTGTGAATAGTTTTAAAAGAAGTCAAATATATAATCAAGGTGATAATAGAAAGCCTTAAAGTAAGGGATTCCATAGTTAGTTAACACATGATATTTATGATATATAATTTGGATCAGTTTCATTTTAAGCATAAAAATCATTTCTAAACCAATACCAATTCAATTTCATCATCAATCCAAACCAATTTCAAAACCACCTTAAACCACTAAAAATCACACATTTCTTGATTCCAAGACAGACCCATGTTCATTTAGTTAATTAGTTTCTAATTAGAAGCATTAGAATCTTTAAGTTAGATTAGGATTTTAAAGCGGTTAAAAATATTAATTAGAGATAAATTTTAGAAATATTAGAATCCAATAATTTTAGAAATTAATTAGGATTATTAGAAATTTTGGAATATTCTTAATTAGTTTTAGGACAATTTGAGATAAAATTAGGATTAGAATATATTCGAAATAATTTTTTAGGAATATTAAACTTTGATTAGAATTAAACAATTTTAGATTAGAATCTTGAGATAATTAGAAATAGTTTAGAATATAATTGTTTTTAATTAGGATTTTCATGTATAGAAATTAATCCATAATTTGACAATTTCACCCATAGTGTTAGAAATAGGCTAATCTTGCATGCTCCCTTAGTTTTAGGACTTATAGAATTTTCCAATTAACCTACCTATTATTTCTCATGTGGTTAACCTTAATTCTAATTCATGTTTAGATAGAGCTTAATCTTTAGAATTAATTTCCATTCGATTGACTTTTATTTTCTGCACTACCTTGTACTTTATATGTACCCCCCCCCCCCTTTCAGATGTATGCTTTTACTCGCTTTCTTTATCTTTTATTGCTTGATAGCTCTTCCTTAGGTATTAGGAACGCTCACTCTTTCGCAATCAATAAGCAAACCCTTGATCCAACGTCAAGTGGTACTTTTTCCAAATTAAATTAAAATACATAATCACAATCAAATACTGTTTCATTTGGAAATAAAAAGGGAGATAACTTTGAGTCTTCAATTTTTTCTCCATGACTATTTGAATACAAGTTCTCTTACTTGGTTAGTCAAATAATTATCGTTCCTCTACAAACTTCCAAACCCCGATTAAATCAAAACACTTTCATAATAATGAAATGAAAAAAGGAGATGACTTTGAGTCTTCAACTTCTCTCCTCAATTGGTTAAATACGAGTTCTCTTACTCGGTCAGTCGAACAATTGTCATTTTCCCACAAACATACAACTTAATCAAATCATTTTCTTAACAAACTATACGAAAAAGGAGATGGTTTTGAGCTTTCAACTCCTCTTCTCAAATGCTTGGATATGAGTTGTTTTACTCAGTCATCTAAGTACTTGTCGTTCATTCTAAAATACGTCAACCATGTATAACCTTATTTTCATAAATAATAAGGATGAAAACAGAAAGTGGTCTAGAGTCTTCTATTCCCTTTCCCGATTATTAGGATACGAGTTGTCTTACTCGATTATCCGAGTATTCGTCATCCATTCAAAACACCTTAATTACTATCAAATCCTTTCTATAATTAAGGATGAAAAGAAAGTGGCCTAGAGTCTTCTATTCCCTTTCCCGACCATTAGGATACGAGTTGTCTTACTCGACTATCCGAGTATTCGTCATCCGTTCAAACACCTTAACTATTATCAAACTCCTTTTACAATTAAGGATGAAAAGGGAGATGGTCTAGAGCCTTCGATTCCTCTCCTCAACTGTTAGGATACGAGTTGTCTTACTCGGCTATCCGAGTAATCATCATCCAACCAAAAACATCTCAATCAAATAAAACGTAAAACATATTAATCCCACTTGTCATCCCCGTGTGACCAAAACCCTTTTCAGAAAGAACACTGTTAATCCTTTCTAATGCACACAACAAACTAATGCTTAAGCCTCCGCCGAGAGTAGATAAGCCAGCATTTAGCCTTTAGAATACGATCTACACAGTCGTTCATAAAAAAAACACCAACCAACCGTAGTTCCCCGAACTACGAATGCTCTGATTTCCTTATTACACCATAAGGATACGTAGGCAGGAGATTGTTGTATCTTCGCGAGCACACTAATAAAAAACCTCCCCTTTCTCCTTTCTGAGGTTCTCATCCATTTCTATTTTTTAAATAATTTTATAACCCAAAGATAACAAACAAACCTAAATTAACACACAAATCGCAAAATTGAACTAAAAGGTTCCCGTTGAGTACAACGGACGTAAGGGGTGATAATACCTTCCCCTTACGTAATCCACTCCCGAACCTGAATATGGTTGCGATGACCATTATTCCATTTCCTAAAGGTTTTATCGATATTTTCCTATCCTTTCATTGGGATAAATAAAGTTCGGTGGCGACTCTGTTCGAACATAAATATTTTCCGTGACCATCGGGAGGAATCATATTCTTCAAGATGCGACAGATGACGACTCTACTAGGGACTAGCTCCAAGCAAAAGAGAGTGAAGCCTAATTTAGTTCAGTTGATGTATTGTGTGTTAATCTTGTTTATTTGTTTGTTATTTATTCTTTTATTATTATTCTGTCATAATTATTGTCTGGTGTTTTATTGGCTATGTGTTATTGGGGCTCTCTGGTTGGTGGTACTTTTAAAGATAAGCTCTCCACCCGAGTCTGAGAAAAACCATAAGATTAAGTTGGTGGTTGCATAGTGGACGCCCACAAGGAGTCTTCCTTGTTGAGAAGATACGAAGATCCCACCTAGAGGAGATTCTCTTGAGATATTATTGCCCGACGAGTGTTCGTCATGACGATAGTATTCTCAAGTTGGATCAATGACTCCAGGGACCTTTTAACCCACTCTATCCGGCGGTTATGTAGTATTAACCTACGAAGTTTCAGACTTGTCGGGTTAATACGAAAACCCCAATTAGATGAGATCCCTTGGACGTATTACTATCTTACAGTAATATTTTTAACCTCGATCTATGACTCTGAGAACCTTGTTAGAACCTTGGACTCAAGAGTTGTGTAGTAGAATCCCCAGGGAGCCTTCCTTGTTGGGATAATACGAAGACCTCACCTAGACGAGATCTTGTTAAGGATATTATTGTCCGACGAGTCTTCATCACGGCAGTGACGTCCTCAAGAAATATCCATGACTCTGGGAACCTACCAACTGTAGATCTTACCCATGGGATTCCATTAATCAGAGATACATGTCATTTACTCGTTATTTTGATCCATCTGAGAACACTTTGAACATGTGATCCTGAACATGCCACTACATTCATACACATATCATCACGTCCTCATTAATCATCATACATTTCATATCATCTTTCACACAAAATATAGACAACGAACTCATCCATCCTTCGTCCATAACCCGCAGTTGATTTCCCGATACTAATATCATACTTGAAGTAGCTCTTGAAAGATCATGGATCCGTTGGAGCAAGGTCATATTGCATTGAGAGGAGACGTGGACTCAATGAAAAATCAGTTAGACCAACTTGTGGAAGCTATGATAGTTTTAGCAAAGAAGGAAGAAAACATTCAGCAGACTGCAGTTGTTGAGAATGTTATGCTAGCTACAGTAAATGGTCTTACCCAATCTCAGCTTGTGCGAACCCCAGTTGATAACTCTGTTGTACAGAAACGTCATATTGTTCAAGATTCCTCTTACCAGGATAATGTCGAGTATCACAGCTTTGCATTCTCCGTGCCAGATTCCCATGGAACAAGCCTAATGGTTAATGCTAAACAACCACAAGATGATGAGATTGTTAAAAGATGCCGCGTGCTAGAGAAAAGAATCAAGGCCATAGAAGGAAAATATACTCTTGAGCTGAATGCTTTAGACATGTGTTTGGTACCTGGCTTGATTATACCCCCAAAATTCAAAGTACCAGAATTTGAGAAGTATAAAGGGGATATCTGTCCAAAGCACCATTTGATGATGTTTTGCCGAAAAATGACCTCTCATGCCCATGATGATAAGCTAATGATTCACTGTTTTCAGGATAGTTTGACTGGGGCATCATTGAGTTGGTACATGAAGTTAGAAAAGAGTCGTATTCAATCGTGGCTGGACCTAGCTAACGCCTTCTTGAAGCAATACAAATATAATTTGGACATAGCTCCCGATCGCATGCAGTTAAGAGCTTTATCTAAGGAAAGCAACGAATCCTTCAAAGGGTATGCCCAAAGATGGAGAGAGTTAGCGGCTTGCGTTGAACCACCGCTCTTAGACAAAGAATTGATAGAGTTATTCAGGGATGCCTTACAAAGCCCTTACTTCGAAAGGATGATTAGCAGTGCAACATCAGACTTCGCTCATTTCGTGTCAATTGGAGAACGCATCGAGCATGGCCTTAAAAGTGGAAGAATCCAATGCGCCTTAAATAGCCAAAGCATTGAGAGTGAATCTGTTGCCATTTCCCAAAAGGAAGAAGAGGCTGAAGTTAATTAAGTTTGGGAAATCCCACATGCTCCATATCAGAGACCATCTTCTCCTTATGGTCAGTATCCTACAAATCAAGGATCTCCCCAATATCAACAACGGATTCCACCTCAGCAGCCATACAAACGGAAGGATGTCCCGCATAGACAACGTCAACATACTCAACAAAGGCCAAGAAAGCTAGAGAGACACATCGGTCCGCTTCCAATGCCATACAGCCAAGTACTTATGTATTTAATTGGGAGAGGATTGATAGTGCCAAAGGAGCTAAAACCAGTAAGTCCTCCATATCCACCAGGATTTGACGCCAATGCTAGATGTGACTTCCATGCTGGGGCACAAGGGCATTCAATTGAAGACTACAAAGTGTTCAAGAGTAAGGTACAAACCCTGCTTGATTCCAAAATGTTCTCCTTTACGCCTCGAAGCTTGCAAGTCAACAATACTTCTTCGCCTAGCTATGCGGGTCCATCAGTCCAAACGGTGGAAGAGATTTCTGAGAATAGATCTGAAGATGATTATCATGCTAGTCTCGATCAGTAGAGTTACCACTACTCTGAAGGAGGCTAGCCCAGCAGTGAACCAAACACGAGAGAGCTTCCTCTGCACTGGTAATCATTTGGCTATTTCTAGCATTTCATTTGTATTTGTGTTTGCATCTTAAGTACTTATCTGCTTTCAAGTATTGTTGGTTTCCTTTAATGGTAATATTAATGAAACGATTATGCATGTTTTGAACGAATCCTTTCGTATTCACTCATCTTTTCCATTGATATAAAAAATATTACTCCCATTCACTTATCAAATTGTTTTTAGCAAAGATTGAAGGGAGGATGACTGTCATACGGTGAACTGACTTTATTTGGATTTGTAATCGCAATGTCGCGGTTAGCAAGAGTCGCCACCGACTTTTCTTTTATCCCTTAAGGAAAGGTGGAAAAGAACAGGAAAGACCTTAATTTTAAATTCTTAGGTTCGGGAGGTACTTTATACAAAGGGAAGGTGTTAGGCACCCTTTGTATCCATGGTTATCCATGGGCTCTTAATTGCTCAATCATTTATGTTTTCTTTGTTTGAAAAAGGTGGTTGAGAAATGTATGAAAAATGTTTTGAAAAGGAGAATTTAACTTTGTAATGATTCTTGCATGAATGTATACAAAGTGGTTATCTCATTTAGTTTTTTGAAAGTAGTTTAGAAAAATATAACTTGGCAATGATCCTAGTACGGATGTATGCTAAGTGGTGATTTTCCAAAAGATGTTTGAACGGTGTGGGGTGTGAAAAATATATTTTTTTTTTAAATTATGAATGAGCAATTAAGGTTATACCTGTCCGAGGTCTTTCTGGGCATTTCCCATCCTTATGAGGGTAAAACTGTCCTTACTATTGAGAAGTAAGTAGTTTTATCCTTGGGATGTAAAAGGGTCATCGTAGGGTCATCGGTAAGTCATTGAAGGCAACAATTGTGAGGATACCCTAGCATTCGAAGGGACTATCATCATTTAACCGTAGGCTACACCGAAGGGTCATCGAGGGACAAAATCGTATTTTAGAAGGCAACATCCGAGGGACTATGATGATTTTACCGAAGGGTCTTTGCTAAGGATATCCCCATATTCGCGGGACATGACCGTAATATTGTAATCGTGGGGTAATAAAGAGAGGTCCGATGTCATTTATTTAAAGTCCATGTTTTAAGTCCATTAGGTAATTATGATGATACCGCATTAAATCGATACATTACAATCAACATTACATTAAAAATTAATATAGTAAAATTAATTGGGCAATCAATATGAATCTTCACATTAAAGTGAAATAATTTAGAATCCCTCTCCATGAAGGCTTCCCATGCGTAAAGCGGAGTACCTAACCGGCTATTTCTTCGGAAGTATGCTAGCCTTTACACCATGAACACACGGATTAAAGCATAAAAATACAATTGGAAATTGCATCATAAGATAAATATAGCAGCCAAGAATTTAGGCCAAATAATGCAGAATCATCATTAGGTAAACATGAAATAGGCAGCAAAAAGCAAAGCAGCCCCTGGCCCGGTCGCCTCTGCTTCGCCTAGCGAAGGCTCAGCGAAGGCTCGCTGCGGGCTCGCCTAGCGATGAGCTAGCGAGCGGCCACGGGTTTGAAATTTGAGAACATTATGACCTCAACCTGCAGCATGGCTTATGGCATCCAACATACAATTATATGGTTCAGTTTCACAATAGGCAAACACATTTAAATTCTCATGCAAGACTTCAAAATGTTTATGAATTCAATTATAATCCACAAATTAAGAACATGAAGTGGTACCATATGCCAATTGAAAATACAAAACGATATCACATGCAAATTAAGATACTAAAGTGATACCACATGCAAAATAAGGACACCAAATGATAATCATATGCCAATTAAGAAGCTAAAGCGATAATAGTGAGGCTAACCTGTTTGCAAATCAAGTTGTAACCTTGAATTGGCGAGCCGGATTGAGTTGGACGGCGGTAGCTTCGGAGTGAATAAACGGCCTTCAGGGTTTCCGCCTTCTGAATTCTTTGGATCAGCAGGGTTTCTGTGTTTCTCCCTCTGGATGCGTGTTTCCGTTCGTCTTCGTCCGTCTGTGTCTGTCTGTGTCCGTTTTTTCGTAGCAGAGGAGCAGGTATTTATAGTAGAGGTAGTAGTGACCTAATGGGCTTAAAATGAGGTCCAAAAATCTCAAACTTCGCAAGCTTCGCTAGGCGAAGGAATTGCTCGCCTAGCGAGCAAACTAGGTCTGGGCCTTTTCCTGGATCTGACGCTTCGCTGGGCGAGTGCCATGACGAAGCATTCGCTAGGCGAAGGGATTGCTCGCCTAGCGAGCAAGCTATTTTGGGCCCCTTTTGGATTGGGCCTGTTGTGAGCTGGGCTTTTGTTCACTTGATGTCGGTGCCTTGCAGAATAAGTCGGAGGGTCTTGAGAAATGCTTTGTAATACCAACGGGCAAATTTTGGGGTATGACAGCTGCCCCTGTTCAATATTCTTGAACCGAGAGAGTAGAATGGTAGGTGCCGTTCGTGGTCTGGAGGTGAAAGATTATTGAACACTTAGAATGTCCCAAAAATTTGCACTTGTTCATTTGTCTTGACGGAGATGGGCTTAAAGATGCCATCCAAGAAACTTGCTGAGGAGATTTCCAGATTGTGTCGTACATTAGACGATATCTAGAGACATGGGTGTCACACCGGGTCATACATCAGACCGTATAGTGAACCCTCCATTATGCTGTTGACTTCGTTGGGGAGTCAGAGTATGATATACTGCTGGGGATAAGGGATCAGAATGGATCATACGTTAGACCGTGCCTGAATACCCGAGTGAGTTGTTCATTAGGCAGATGACTTTGCTGGGGATGAAAGATCAGAATGGATCGTACGCTAGATCGTATCTGAGTTGCAGAATGAGCCGTACGTTAGGCTGAAGCTGCTGAAAAGGGAGTAGTCGTATATTCGACTACCATTCAGGAATGTATCTGTCCGAAGGTAGCACCTGAGAAAAGGAGTAGCCGTATACCAGACTACCATTCAGGAATGTACCTGTCCGAAGGTAGCACCTGAGCAAGGGAGTAGCCGTATACCAGACTACCATTCAGGAATGTACCTGTCCGAAGGTAGCACCTGAGCAAGGGAGTAGCCGTATACCAGACTACCATTCAGGAATGTACCTGTCCGAAGGTAGCACCTGAGCAAGGGAGTAGCCGTATACCAGACTACCATTCAGGAATGTACCTGTCCGAAGGTAGCACCTGAGCAAGGGAGTAGCCGTATACCAGACTACCATTCAGGAATGTACCTGTCCGAAGGTAGCACCTGAGCAAGGGAGTAGCCGTATACCAGACTACCATTCAGGAATGTACCTGTCCGAAGGTAGCACCTGAGCAAGGGAGTAGCCGTATACTAGACTACCATTCAGGAATGTACCTGTCCGAAGGTAGCACCTGAGAAAGGGAGTAGCCGTATACTAGACTACCATTCAGGAATGTACCTGTCCGAAGGTAGCACCTGAGAAAGGGAGTAGCCGTATACTAGACTACCATTCAGGAATGTACCTGTCCGAAGGTAGCACCTGAGAAAGGGAGTAGCCGTATACTAGACTACCATTCAGGAATGTACCTGTCCGAAGGTAGCACCTGAGAAAGGGAGTAGCCGTATACTAGACTACCATTCAGGAATGTACCTGTCCGAAGGTAGCACCTGAGAAAGGGAGTAGCCGTATACTAGACTACCATTCAGGAATGTACCTGTCCGAAGGTAGCACCTGAGAAAGGGAGTAGCCGTATACTAGACTACCATTCAGGAATGTACCTGTCCGAAGGTAGCACCTGAGAAAGGGAGTAGCCGTATACTAGACTACCATTCAGGAATGTACCTGTCCGAAGGTAGCACCTGAGAAGATGGAGGTTTAACTTGGTCGTACATCAAACCATACTTGAGTTGTTGAAGATCAGACTGGATCGTACGTTAGATCGTATCTGAGTTGAAAGAGTCATATGTTGAGCTGAATCAGAATGAACCATATGTTAGGCTGTATCTGTATACGTTGTACTTGCAATAAATGTCTGGGATGGGCTTAAAGATGCCATCGCTAGGAGGATATCGAAGTGTTGTCAGAATGAATGTTCCCCTGAATTGCATCTGGAATATGTATCTGAATCTTGTCTGTGATTGATAAAGGCGTCTGCCTGAATGAGCCTTTTACTTTGACTATATCAGGAGGATGATTAACCTGCAAAGAAAAGTTAGCTTTATGCCATGTCATGATGCATGAGATGTTTTATGCTTTCGAAAATAAATGCGAATGTTGTATGCAGGCGTATGCTGCGAAATGATGTAATGAGTTATGCGTATGAGAAGTTCTGCTTGGGGACTCTACTGGGGAAAATAAATCCCCATCTACTGATTGGAGATATTCGTGTTGAGGACCCTCTCTCGGCTGGGGGTTCTGATTTCTGTCTGATGGTAGAGATATTCAACAGAGCCTGGCTAGGGATGGATGAGATGATCAATCTGCCTGATGAGGCCGACCTCTGTTGGGGAATAGCTGGCTGTGCCGGGGAATACTGCCAACTTCTTCTGGGGAAAAACAGGCTTGCTGGGGGAAGAGAATTGGTAGTGGATTCATCGGAAGCATGATTAGACCTTTTCCTTGATCCTGAAGTCTTGTAGTAATTGCTATTGCTATTCTATGCATGTATTTTGGTAAACATTGGTCATATTCAAATGCATATATTAATTCAAATTAAATCAATGGGCGTTTACGCAAACAAAACAGAAAGTAAAAAACAAAGCATCTTTTTTGAAAGAGGGTTGTATTGATTTTTGAAAGAAGGCCTATAAACAGGCAAATTGTGTACAAGGAGACAGAAATCCTAGTAAGAGGAAATTGTCAAAAACAAAGAGACAGCTATGCAGAAAAAGTCCTATTGATTTTAAGTCTACTACTGCCATTATGTCTTCAAGCATCTCATCCCCTGCTGTCGGATAGAAGTGATTGGCTTGGTCAGTCCCTGGAACTTGGATGAAAGTTGACTGAGAACGGGACATAGTCATGCGCTTTAATCCCTAATTTTTGCCTGGACCGCCTTTTCAGGTTTTCAGTCCACCAGGATACCCTTTTTTGCCCAAGCCGCCTTTTCAGGTTTTCGACTTGCCGGGTGTACATTTTTATATGTTTATCCCTAATTTTTGCCCGAACCCTTTTGGTTCGCCGGGATGCCCTTACTTTTGCCTAGGTACGTCGACCTAGCGGGTCTCTTTTATGCGTAGTATTTTTTAACTATGTCCGCGTTCACGGGATGCGGGAAGTCTTCGCCATCCATTGTAGCAAGTATCATGGCTCCACCCGAGAATACCTTCTTAACTACAAATGGCCCTTCGTATGTGGGAGTCCATTTGCCTCTGGGATCACCTTGGGGTAGAATGATACGCTTGATCACCAAGTCACCAATTTGATACACCTGTCTCTTGACTCTTTTGTTAAATGCCTGGGTCATGCGCTTCTGATATATCTGCCCATGACAAACAGCCGCAAGTCTCTTTTCATCAATCAAATTTATCTGATCGAGTCGTGTCTGAATCCATTCATCTTCATCTAAGCCCGCCTCTTTCATGATTCTTAGAGAGGGAATCTGGACTTCCACTGGTAAAACGGCTTCCGTTCCATAGACTAAAGAGAAAGGAGTTGCCCCTGTCGAAGTGCGTACTGAAGTGCGATAACCGTGAAGGGCAAACGGCAACATCTCATGCCAGTCTTTGTACGTTACCGTCATCTTTTGTATGATCTTCTTGATGTTCTTATTAGCAGCCTCTACGGCGCCATTCATCTTTGGTCGGTACGGAGAAGAGTTGTGATGCTTAATTTTGAACTGCGTGCAGAGTTCAGTAATCATCTTGTTGTTCAAATTAGTACCATTGTCAGTGATAATTCTTTCAGGGATGCCATATCGACAAATAAGACTATTCTTGATGAACCGTGCCACCACATTCTTGGTGACAGAAGCGAATGAGGCTGCCTCTACCCACTTTGTGAAGTAATCAATAGCGACGAGAATGAAGCGATGTCCATTAGAAGCCGTAGGTTTAATCTCTCCGATCATATCGATGCCCCACATTGCAAAGGGCCAAGGAGCTGTCAACACGTTCAATGGAGCAGGATGCACATGTACTTTGTCCGCATAGATCTGACACTTGTGACAGGTTCTGGAGTGATGGTGGCAATCCGCCTCCATGGTAGACCAATAATACCCTGATCTCAGAATCTTCTTGGCCATTGTATGTCCATTAGAATGAGTCCCAAAAATACCGTCATGCATGTCTTCCATAATCCTTTCTGCTTCCTTTTTATCCACACAGCGAAGCAGAGTCGAATCATGATTACGTTTGTATAATACTCCGTTACTCAGAAAGAATTTAGCGGAGAACTTCCTCAGGAATTTTCTGTCTTTGATGGATGCCCCTTCAGGGTATTCCTGAGCTTCTAAATATCTTCTTACGTCGTGGAACCAAGGTTTCTCCTGTACCTTCTCAGTGTTAAGTCCATAACAGTACGCTGGTTCATCTAACCGTCCAATGGTAATCCTAGGAGCTTCGCTGCCCCATCTGACTCTGAACATAGATGACATGGTAGCCAATGCGTCTGCCAACTGGTTCTCCTCTCGCGGAATATGCTCAAATGTTATCTCTTCAAAGTATGGGATTAATGTCATCACCTGCTCTCGATAAGGGATGAGATTTGGATGTTTAGTATCCCATTCCCCTTTGATCTGACTGATTACCAAGGCCGAATCTCCGTACACACTCAAAAACTTGATTTGCCAGTCTATAGCAGCTTTGAGTCCAAAAATACATGCTTCATACTCAGCCATATTATTGGTACAATGAAAGCATAGTCTAGCAGTGAGAGGTGTATGGTAACCTCCGGGGGAAATGAGTACAACCCCAACACCATGGCCCAATGCATTAGAAGATCCATCAAAGACCATAGTCCATCGGGATCCCCATTCGGGTCCTTCATCTGGTTTAGGTTTTTCATTATCAGTAACAAACATGACATCCTCATCTGGGAACTCAAAATTCATAGATTGGTAATCATCCACCGCTTGATGAGCCAAATGATCAGCCAGCACGCTTCCTTTGATTGCTTTCTGGGTAGTGTACTGGATATCATACTCTGTTAAGATCATCTGCCATCTCGCTATTCTTCCGGAGAGGGCAGGCTTCTCGAACATATATTTGATGGGATCCATCCTAGAAATCAACAAAGTGGTATGATTCAACATATACTGTCTTAGTCGGCGAGCAGCCCAGGCCAAAGCACAGCAAGTTCTCTCGAGCAGTGAGTATCTTGTTTCACAGTCGGTAAACTTTTTGCTAAGGTAGTATATGGCATGCTCTTTTCGACCAGACTCGTCATGTTGCCCCAACACGCACCCCATTGAACTTTCTAACACGGTCAAATACATGATTAGAGGTCTTCCTTCAACCGGTGGTATCAGAATTGGAGGTTCTTGGAGATATTTCTTGATTTTGTCAAAAGCTTCTTGACATTCATCATTCCATATCATCTCTTTATTTTTCTTCAGTAGCTTGAAGAGGGGTTTGCAGGTAGCAGTTAAGTGGGAGATAAATCGAGCAATGTAGTTCAAGCGTCCCAAGAAACCTCTGACTTCCTTCTCCGTACGGGGAACTGGCATTTCTTGAATAGCTCTCACTTTAGCAGGGTCAACCTCAATTCCTTTGCCACTGACAATAAAGCCTAAGAGTTTACCGGATCTCACTCCAAAAGTGCATTTGTTCGGATTCAATCTCAACTTGTACTTCTTCAGCTTCTCGAACAGTTTGTATAAATGATCGAGATGCTCTTCTTCAGTATGAGATCTAGCTATCATGTCATCCACATATACTTCTATCTCATGATGAATCATGTCATGGAACAAAACCACCATAGCACGCTGGTATGTTGCCCCGGCGTTCTTTAGACCGAATGGCATTACTCTGTAACAGAAAGTGCCCCATTGCGTCACAAACGTAGTTTTCTCCATGTCTTCAGGTGCCATCTTAATCTGATTATAACCCGAGAATCCATCCATGAATGAGAATACTTTGTGTTGAGCGGTGTTATCTACCAGAACATCAATGTGCGGGAGCGGAAAGTCATCTTTGGGACTTGCTTTATTCAAATCTCTGTAATCTACGCACATTCGCACCTTACCATCTTTCTTTGGCACTGGCACCACATTAGCAACCCATTGAGGATAAGAAGTAACGGCTAAGAAACCGGCATTGAATTGTTTCATAACCTCGACTTTGATTTTCTCAGACATTTCGGGACGCATGCGGCGAACCTTTTGCTTGACAGGACGGCAGTTTTCCTTCGTAGGCAGCCGATGCACCACTATGTCAGTATCCAATCCGGGCATGTCTTCATAAGACCAGGCGAAAACCTCTACATAGTCGTGCAACATCTGAATCAATCTTTCCTTTACACTGTTTTCCAAATCTGCTCCTATTTTGACTTCTTTTCTGTCTACCTCAGTACCCAGATTTACAATTTCAAGGGACTCTTCATGCGGCTGTATAGTCCTTTCCTCTTGCAGTAATAGTCTGGCAAGCTCTCCAGGGACTTCACAATCTTCCTCACTTCCATCTTCGGCTTGGTAGATTGGATTTTCAAAGTCATAATGAACAGTAGCGGAATTATTATCAATAGGATCCAGAGTGAGTACGGATCTGCAATTTGTTACGTGAGTGTGTGTAAGAATGCATAGCTTGTTTGAAAGACGACAGGAAAAATAAAGAGCGCAATATTTGAATGCGGAAAAGTCCATTGATTTATTGAATATGAATATGCTTATGAAATGACAAAACCCTTAACAAATTAGCCATTGTGCCCCGGGTATAGACACAATGCTTTAAGAAGTTCAATTAAAAAAAAAATAAAGATTTGCAATACTAAATGGACAATAACAATTACTCCTGACTAAAGGAGATCGGGATAGTGTCTTCAGCCTTCCAATTATTGAGTCCGTCGCCAATTGTTGGGTAGATCCAGTTATCCAGGTCGCAATCACTGTCAGCATCTTCTACAGCATTGATTTGATCTTTGACCATCTTTTCAGAGCTAAATCCCAGACCAGATTTATCAGACTTGTAGGGTATGTTGATCAGTTGACCCCAGCCAGTACAGCCACCATCTTCAACCACAGCTTGAGCGTCCTTCAGGGAAACCATGGCAGGAGAAGCTCGAATAACCTCAGGCACAAGGGAAGTCGGCTTAAGGACAGGACTAGGCGGAGGAACCACTTCAAATGACTGAGTCGGAGTCTCGAAGAATTCACCATCCATCTCAACGTATCTGAAGGTATGCACACTACTGACAATGTATTCTTCTTCCCCACACACAGTGACGATCTTACCCTCTATTGGATACCTCAGCTTTTGATGGAGAGACGAAGCTACAGCACCTGCCTCATGAATCCAAGGGCGTCCCAGCAAGCAGGAATAGGCGGGGCGAATGTTCATTACATGAAAGGTAGTGTTGAAGACTTGAGGTCCTATCTTGATAGGGAGAACAACTTCACCGTGGACAACACTCTTTGCACCATCGTAAGCTCGCACCACAATGTCACTAGGCTTCAATTCAATGCCTTTACAGTCAAGTTTATCGAGCACGACTTTCGGTAGCACATTCAAAGAAGAGCCATTATCAATCAACACATGAGCCAAAGTGATCCCCTTACACTCAATAGAAATATGCATGGCCTTGTTGTGGTCTTTTCCTGCTGGTGTCAGGTCAGCATTGGAAAAACCTAGGCCACCGTCGACAGTCAGATTGGCAACATAATTTTCGAACTGATCGACGGAGGTCTCCTGAGGTACATGGGCAGTCTTCAGGAATTTCATCAAAGCATGGGCATGAGATTCAGAGGATAACAACAAAGACAACATCGAGATTTTGGAAGGAGTATGCCCCAACTGTTCTACCACATCAAAATCACTCTTGCGGATGATTTTCAGCACTTCTTCCATTTCTCGTTTGGCAACATCTTCAGTAGAAGCTTTGATCGGTGTCTCTGACTGAGAAGGGTTGACTGGTTCTTTTCCTCGGTTTTCGGGAACTGGAGGTGAGATCTCTGGAGAGAAGATCCTTCCGCTTCGGGTAACCTTACTAGTCCCAACAATATCATTAGGATTAGCAGAATTGCCAACTTGCTTTACACCATGGATGTAAACATCACCTCCATAATTCCACGGAATGGCTTTGCTTGAGGAATACGGGATCGGGCCAGGTGCAGTAATGATCAGGGGAGCTACTCTGGGTTCAGCAATGATCTTCACAGGTACTCTGGGAGCAGTAATCTTTACTGGACCTTTGGACCTTGCAATCACAGATACTGCTTCAATAGGGTCTTCCGCCTTAGAAACCCTTTCAAAGAGGATTGCACGATCGTCCATCAGTCGTTGGATACCATTCTTCAATTTCAAACAGTCTTCGGGCCGGAGTATGCAGAGATTGCAATCTTCAGTACAACCTGGAAATAAACCAGCTTGCAATAAATTCCTCTTTATGATCGGGAGAGGAGATGTTAAGTCCGCTACAGTAGTGATGAGAGGATTGTCATTGAGAGCATTAACAACCTTGTCATGATTAGGCATAGGAGCAGTGATGACATTAGGAGTCTCCGGAGGCTCGAACTCAATTTCCCCTGCGTCGATCATGTCTTGAATTTTATTCTTTAACAACCAACAATCGTTTGTATCATGTCCGGGGCTATCAGAGTGATATGCACACCTGGCATTGGGATTATAACGAGGCGACGCAGTGTTGACATTTGCAGGAGGACCTCTGAGAGTGATTAAATTTACCTTCAGCATGCTTTGCAGTGCTTGTGCTAAAGTCATATTGAGCTTGGTAAACTGCCTTCTTGGTCTGTCTTGTCTTTGCTGGAAGTTTTGAGCCGGCGGGGCTGCGATTGTCACTGCTCCAACGGCATGGTCACCATTTTTCTTACTATGATTCTTCTGACCATACACAGCATTCGATTCATTCTTCCCATGATAGGATTTCTTACTGCTTGTAGAAGTAGCTGCCTGTAACTTTCCACTTCGAATGCCGCTCTCCACCCGTTCACCTGTCAGTATAAGTTCAGTGAAACCTGATGAAGAACTCCCCAGTAGGTGGCTGTAGAATGGGCCAGTCAGGGTACCCATGAACAGGTCTACTAATTCTCGGTCAGTCATAGGGGGTTTGACCCTGCCAGCCAAATCTCTCCATTTCTGAGCATACTCTTTGAAGCTTTCTTTAGATCCCATGGCCATGTTCTGCAACTGTAGCCGAGTAGGTGCTAATTCAGAATTGTACTGGTACTGCTTATAGAAAGCCGTTGCCAAATCAGTCCAGGTGCGGATGTCAGAGCTCTCGAGCTGATAATACCATTCCAACTGAGTGCCAGACAGACTTTCTTGGAAGAAGTGGATCCACAGTTTCTTATCAGTGGTATGCGGCTGAATCTTTCTCACATAAGCCCTTAAATGCATCTGAGGGCAAGACGCACCATCATACTTAGTGAAAGTGGGGATTTTGAATTTGCGGGGAATGGTCACATCGGAAACCAGACCCAGACTTTCGAAATCCAGACCAGGTGTCTTCTGACCCTCCATGGCTAGCATGCGTTCTTCCAGCAGTTTGTATTTATCATCTCTTGGAGAGTACTGTTCATTTTCATACTCTTCATCCTCATCCTCAGGGTTAGAGAAATCAGGATTCTCCTCCTCTGAATCAATTTCCGCCCCCTCTTCTGGACCATTCGGGACTCCAAATTTGATTCCCGTAGCCTGTCCTTTACGCCTTCTGCCCGGGTTAATGAAACTCACAGCTTTCTTGTCCTTCTTCTTTTCGGCCAAAAGAGCCTTCAGTTCCTCCTGCCCCTTGGATAAGCTTAGCATCATCTCCTTGAACTGAGCATTCTGAGTCTGGAGATCTTTGACAGTCTGTTCGAGATCCATTTTTCTGTTTAAGAGGCAGACCGTGAGAATATGGTCCTTTAGAATACCTGTTATGCAATGTTATGTTATGTGATGCAATGCGTGAAATGTTTTCAAGGACTTTTGGAATTTAACTTTGCATAAATCACCAACAAGAGAGAAATGTTCATTGCTACTTTTTTAATCAATGTTCATTACAAAAGGAATAATAGTAAAATACAAATGAAAGCTCAAGTCTCCCAGGGGCGACTTCTTTTTGGGCGAAGATATGCATTGAGTCTTCGTTCCTCATTAAGCTGACTGGTGAGCTCTAATACTTTCTTCCTTTCTGCATTGAACTGAGCTTCGAAAGTATCTCTCTCCTCTCTCAACTGGGTCCAGGATCTTTTCAATTCTTCAGCATCAGTAGGCATATCTGGGTAAGAGATGATCTGGGACGTACCTCCTTCGACCTTTGATTCAACAATCAATGGTCCGACTGCAAGATATGGCATGACAAGTTCACGAGCTCTGGCGCGTACCCATCTGAGATAAGGCTCCATAGGAATAGAATTTCTCTTGCCTAAATTGCTTCTTTTCACCATGCCCCAAGCTCGTACAAAATTTTGACGGAGATTTTGAGGGTCATTGTCATAGTCGAACACTGTACCTTGAATAATCATTTCATGTGGACCATCTCTTCGGGCATACCCAAACTGACGTAGGGCTAAGGCAGGATTATAAGTAATACCCCCTCTTATTCCCATGAGGGGTACATTAGGGAATTCTCCACAACGGTCGATGATGATAACATTTTCTCTGAGGTCAGAACACCAACGGATGTCCAAATGGGAGAGTGCCATTATCCTTTGAGACCACTTCAGATTTTGATCATTCTTCAAGATTGATTGAGGAAGGTGCGAAATAAACCACCTAGACAACAAAGGTACACAGCACATGAGAGTCCCTTGCTTCTTCATAGTACGAGTGTGAAAGGAATGCAAGACATCTCCAAGCAAGGTAGGCACAGGGTTATGAGTGAGGAATATCTTGATAGCATTCACGTCTATGAATTGGTCTGGATTAGGGAATAACACCAAACCATAGATTAGCAATGCTAGAACATCTTCAAAAGCATGGACATTCATAACTTTTAGGAATTCTCGGGCCTTACTTATCAGAAATTTGGCAAGTAAACCTTTAATTCCACTTCTTGTTACCCAATTGGTCTCAATGTCAGATTTCGTCATGTGTAAAGCTGCGGCAACTTCTTCAGACTTTGGCATCTTTTCTAAACCACTGAAAGGTATTTGATCCAGGATAGGTATCCCGAGCAGCTGGGAAAATTCTTCTAATGTGGGTACCAACTGATAATCTGGGAAAGTGAAGCAATGATGTTTAGGATCGAAGAACTGGAATAGGACTCTCATCATATCTTCTTTGAAACCAGTGGTAACTAAGTTGAGAAGATGACCATGTTTCTTATTGAACTGAGCATGATCGGGGAGCTCTGACACCAAATCCTTGAGTTGAGGAGAGATCGTCACAAGATTGATCCGGATAGTCTTCCTGGAAGCCATAACCTGTTCAAAGAGCAAAGCTAAATTCCTAAGTCCTTGAAATGGTTAGTATGATGATGCTATGATGTTATGATGTTATGATGTTATGATGTTATGATGTTATGATGTTATGCAAGCACAAGCATGTCACACAACAATTATCCCTAGGTTTTAAAGCTTGCCTGAGGTCCATAGGTAAGTACCCTCCCCACTGAAGTTTGGGTTGGTTCAACCTGTCCTAGAATAGTAACCGGGTTCTAGAAGGATCTCAGATCATCGACCTTTCTTTAGGTCCATTTCAGTGCAACACCAAGTGGTTGACCGAAGCTTTCCTAAAGTCCAATCTCAAAGAGTGTAGTATCGAGTATCAACCAACCTCAGTCGGAACCGAAGTCAGTCATCTCACTACTTTCTAATGGCTAGGATGAGTCAATTAGGGTTCTAAAGGTCTGGTTAATGCTTTGATGACACCACGCGGAAGCCAAATTTTTCCTCAAGTAACATGAGGAACATCAGGACAACCAAAGTGTCACATTAACCGTAGCCATCATTTTGACCATTCCAGTATACGCCGGATAGTCGCGATGATCTATTGCTACTTACCTAAGGTACACTAGATCCGGGTGTAGGATCTTTCACTCAGACAATCCCTTAAAACGAAATAACGAATTCAAACATAAATGATTTTTAAGGTGGACCTCTCTTTATCGTCCCCAGCAGAGTCGCCAGTTCTGTCATACGGTGAACTGACTTTATTTGGATTTGTAATCGCAATGTCGCGGTTAGCAAGAGTCGCCACCGACTTTTCTTTTATCCCTTAAGGAAAGGTGGAAAAGAACAGGAAAGACCTTAATTTTAAATTCTTAGGTTCGGGAGGTACTTTATACAAAGGGAAGGTGTTAGGCACCCTTTGTATCCATGGTTATCCATGGGCTCTTAATTGCTCAATCATTTATGTTTTCTTTGTTTGAAAAAGGTGGTTGAGAAATGTATGAAAAATGTTTTGAAAAGGAGAATTTAACTTTGTAATGATTCTTGCATGAATGTATACAAAGTGGTTATCTCATTTAGTTTTTTGAAAGTAGTTTAGAAAAATATAACTTGGCAATGATCCTAGTACGGATGTATGCTAAGTGGTGATTTTCCAAAAGATGTTTGAACGGTGTGGGGTGTGAAAAATTTTTTTTTTTTTTAAATTATGAATGAGCAATTAAGGTTATACCTGTCCGAGGTCTTTCTGGGCATTTCCCATCCTTATGAGGGTAAAACTGTCCTTACTATTGAGAAGTAAGTAGTTTTATCCTTGGGATGTAAAAGGGTCATCGTAGGGTCATCGGTAAGTCATTGAAGGCAACAATTGTGAGGATACCCTAGCATTCGAAGGGACTATCATCATTTAACCGTAGGCTACACCGAAGGGTCATCGAGGGACAAAATCGTATTTTAGAAGGCAACATCCGAGGGACTATGATGATTTTACCGAAGGGTCTTTGCTAAGGATATCCCCATATTCGCGGGACATGACCGTAATATTGTAATCGTGGGGTAATAAAGAGAGGTCCGATGTCATTTATTTAAAGTCCATGTTTTAAGTCCATTAGGTAATTATGATGATACCGCATTAAATCGATACATTACAATCAACATTACATTAAAAATTAATATAGTAAAATTAATTGGGCAATCAATATGAATCTTCACATTAAAGTGAAATAATTTAGAATCCCTCTCCATGAAGGCTTCCCATGCGTAAAGCGGAGTACCTAACCGGCTATTTCTTCGGAAGTATGCTAGCCTTTACACCATGAACACACGGATTAAAGCATAAAAATACAATTGGAAATTGCATCATAAGATAAATATAGCAGCCAAGAATTTAGGCCAAATAATGCAGAATCATCATTAGGTAAACATGAAATAGGCAGCAAAAAGCAAAGCAGCCCCTGGCCCGGTCGCCTCTGCTTCGCCTAGCGAAGGCTCGCTGCGGGCTCGCCTAGCGATGAGCTAGCGAGCGGCCACGGGTTTGAAATTTGAGAACATTATGACCTCAACCTGCAGCATGGCTTATGGCATCCAACATACAATTATATGGTTCAGTTTCACAATAGGCAAACACATTTAAATTCTCATGCAAGACTTCAAAATGTTTATGAATTCAATTATAATCCACAAATTAAGAACATGAAGTGGTACCACATGCCAATTGAAAATACAAAACGATATCACATGCAAATTAAGATACTAAAGTGATACCACATGCAAAATAAGGACACCAAATGATAATCATATGCCAATTAAGAAGCTAAAGCGATAATAGTGAGGCTAACCTGTTTGCAAATCAAGTTGTAACCTTGAATTGGCGAGCCGGATTGAGTTGGACGGCGGTAGCTTCGGAGTGAATAAACGGCCTTCAGGGTTTCCGCCTTCTGAATTCTTTGGATCAGCAGGGTTTCTGTGTTTCTCCCTCTGGATGCGTGTTTCCGTTCGTCTTCGTCCGTCTGTGTCTGTCTGTGTCCGTTTTTTCGTAGCAGAGGAGCAGGTATTTATAGTAGAGGTAGTAGTGACCTAATGGGCTTAAAATGAGGTCCAAAAATCTCAAACTTCGCAAGCTTCGCTAGGCGAAGGAATTGCTCGCCTAGCGAGCAAACTAGGTCTGGGCCTTTTCCTGGATCTGACGCTTCGCTGGGCGAGTGCCATGACGAAGCATTCGCTAGGCGAAGGGATTGCTCGCCTAGCGAGCAAGCTATTTTGGGCCCCTTTTGGATTGGGCCTGTTGTGAGCTGGGCTTTTGTTCACTTGATGTCGGTGCCTTGCAGAATAAGTCGGAGGGTCTTGAGAAATGCTTTGTAATACCAACGGGCAAATTTTGGGGTATGACAATGACGAAAACAAAATACCCATAATTGCTGATTGTATGCTTTCAGATAAAATCTTGTTGATGATATACACGCATTGTTTCAAATCCCCAAACACTGGAGAGATAAGGAGTTAATCCCTAGTCAACCACTTCGAGCCTAGAAGTAGGAGTTTGTTTCGGATCTACAAACCCTTACATTTAACCCGGGGAAGGGTAGTGTTCAGTTAATCTAACTACACATTTGGATTACAAGATGAAATATCCCGTCTGTGGATCAACTACATGCCATTCTTCGCACACTTCCTGAAGTGTAAAAGGAACCCTGAAAAATCCCAAAATTGATGTCGGCCGTTCTTCAATGACTAATGACTTGGCAGTCACATCCTCTAAAAAATCACCAAAGAAAAAGCCCGCTAAGTCGATACCCCCAAAGGCGACTTAGGCAAAAATTAGGGTAATTCTGGTGGACTAAAAGCTTCAAAAAGTGGTCCAGGCAAGAGTTAGGGATCAAAACAAAAGTCAAAAGAGGCAACGAAAACCCTATATGAAACAAAACAAGATTCAGTGACCACTATATCAAGAATCGAAGGGGCACCGACATCCATGAAGAACAAAATAAGGTGACTGCCATTTCAAGAGGTCTTACACCTTCAAACTCTTTTAAAAAAGTTGAATATGTGTGTTGACTTAACTGAACGTAGGATTGGATATCATCATGGAGAAAGGGTGGGTTAAAACAAAATTTGAGCCTTACATCCTTTGTTTCAATAACCATGAACCAAGCCACGTTACAACCCTTAAAAGACCTAATCGAGGCAAGGTTTATTCTGAAAGCATACTACAACAAGGTTGCATAAACTGACTCCTATATATTTGCTAATCACCTGTATTGGCATCATATTCTCACTATATCTTTCACACACCAGCTAAATCAGCAATGCGTTTGAACTAATGGTTCATTCGTCACACACTACCACATTACCTCAGTAAATGATTTTTCAAACCTGCATAAAAATCGCATTAAAATTACCATTGATTAAATAAACAATTTTAATTGCAAGTCAGTACTTAACATCAAGAAGATTCCAACAAGAAGAAATCAGAGAAGAACTTGATCATTCGTCAATGCTGACCCAAATCAAGTCTGCTTCTTAAACCCTATGGATTAGGGGAATGGTATCCAATGACCATGAATTGGTCAGTAAAAAATCCCCAAGCATCAGTTGATTAAGAAGGCGAATCATTTCAAAGTATCCAGTCCATCTGGGGCAAGCCTTCCAAAATCTCAATCAGGGGAAAACTACTGCAAGACCCATACATTGGAAAAAAATTGGGTCAAGCTATGGTATATTCATTTTCAGGGTTTCCTTTCAAAAGGATAATTCCTTCAAAGACCCTACAGACTGTGGCATAGAAGTTGCAAATATCCTTGGGGCAGAGCAAGAGCACAATCATCATGCATTGCATACGTCGCTACGCTCACAAAATTATTTACAAGCCATCAAGACATATCAGGCAAAGAGGTTGAGATTCTCCCAAGGAGAAGCACATAGTTCATAAGCAAATGATCAAACTTGGGGCACCAAGAGCATCCATATTTATCACCCAATCATCATATCTTTAAAAGATCGAGTGTCGGGAAGTCAAAGCTTTTCACCAACCAAAGTCCAATCCCTATTGGCATCTCCAAAACCGAAAGCCCACTCCATATTAGCCATCACTAGAAATAAAAGCCCACTTCACTGGCATCTTCATAAACTCAAATCCAATCAACATTGGTACTCAAAAAGTCTCACCTCCCAAAAGGGAGATCAATCCAAAGACAATCAATATTCATCTTGCATTACCACATGCACTGCATACAATAAACACACATGACTTTCTTTCCAAATAAGGAAGTTGCATATCAAAAAGCTCTCTCACAAAAATGAGAAATTCTCATTAACATGCACCATATGCATACATAACATAATAAATCCTTCCCATCAACCCTTTGATGAGGACATAACCTACCTTAGTTCTTTCCGTCAACCCTTTGACGATGACAAACTCTTTTCCGTCAACCCTTTGACGATGATATCATGTATACCATTTCTTTTCCATCAGCCCTCTGATGACGATATTTTACAATAAATTTTTTCCGTCAAACGATGACAAATTATTTTCCACCAACCCTTCGGTGATGACATTCCTTAGTTCTTTTTGACAACCCTTTGACAGTGACAAATTATGTTTCATCATCCCTCTGATGATGACCTTTACCTTTCCGTCAACCCTTTGACGATGATAATTACCATTCCATCAGCCCTCTGATGATGACAATCTTTTCCACCAACCCTTTAGTGATGCCACTCCATAGTGAAGTCTCCTTCCGTCAACCTTTTGACGATGGCAATTATTTTCCATCAACCCTTTGATGATGCCACTCCATAGTGAAGTTTCTTTTCGTCAACCCCTTGATGATGATACTATATATATATAATTCCTTTTCCACCAACCCTTTGGTGATGTCATCCTTTGATTATTTCCGTCAACCCTTTGACGATGACAAATTATTGTCCATCAGCCCTCTGATGATGATATTTTCCATCAACCCTTTTGATGTCGACATCCACCATCTTCTATCAACTCTTTAATGATGATATTCCCCAATGATCTTAAAAAATGAAATCCTACAAAAAATATCCAATTATCCATTTGCATTCTAACATGCATCATATGAATCATTCATAAATGGTTTTCCTACCAAATAGAAAATTGAAAAAAAAACACAGTCATATCAATCATCAGCATACTTATTCATAACCTTATACAAAATTAAAAAAAAAATAGTTGCATTCCCATGCACATCCTAAATATCCCCAACAATTGCATCTCTTCATACATATTATGCATCATCCCATGCATAGTACTGCCACTCAAAGTGGGACATCACACAAAAATATCAGGATCCAATGTCATTCATGTATATCTTGGACATTCCTCATTTCCAAATAAAGTTATTACCATGCATGCGCTCGTGGAATCATTTCCTGGCAAGCCACTTTTTCAATTTTATAATTAATAATGTTATTCCTAGCATTTTCTTTGCTAGCATCGCTCCCCAAGCAGAGGTTACCATAAAAAGTCTCTTATGAGCTTTTCCCCCTGCAGAGCTTTGCCAATATATTTCCTCAAAAAGGAGTCTTTTCCAAAAAATTCATCCAACAGACGAATATTCGAGATACTGCTTCATTTATCTGAAGAATCTCATTTCTCTGTTTGAGATGCTGCTCCATCAATATGAAGAGTCTCATTCCAATTTTTTTAGAGATACTGCTCTAGTATCCTTGAAGAGTCTTAGATTCAATTAAGGTATCATTCCCTCGTTCAGAATATCTTAATTCTATCGTATAAGATGCTGCTTCGATTCAATACAGAGAATCTCATTTTTGCTGTTTGAGATTCTGCTTCATCAAGATGAAGAGTCTCAGTCCATATTTTTTAGAGATATTGCTCTAGTATCCTCGAAGAGTCTTAGATTCAATTAAGGTATCATTCCCTTATTCGGGATATCTTAATTCTATCATATAAGATGTTGCTTCGATTTGATACAGATGTAGCGGGGTATTCGTTACCATTAGAGATATTGACTAAATCCAAGGTAAACCATACAAGTCGACTCGCCACCGCACTTCTATTTATCCAAAGGAATGGTTATAAAGCGAACAAAAACCTAAAAGTTTTATCGAATAAAAAACTAGTAAAAATGTCAGAGATCGGGGTAAGGGGATTGGTTATGCAATGAGAAGGTTTTAAGCATCCAAAACATCCTAGGTACTCCTAGGGAGCCCTTTTCACACTTGTTGTAAGGTTGGTATTTTGTGAAAAAAATTGTTTGTGCAAACATGATTGAAGAGATGAGAAAAGAATATACAAGTTATTTATAATTTGTGTTTGAATGGATAAATCCATTGCCTACGTACCATCTTAAAAAAGATTAGGATCAAAACCTCGTAGTTCGGGTTAAAAATCTCAAAAAAACAAGTTGGTAATTGATTGGTTCAAAAGCCTTAAGGTCTTTTGTTATCCAAGGGAGAAAACTCAACCTAACCACAAATCCACCATCTGAGGATAGCTTCAACATGCTAGTGAGGGGTTAACCCTATAATAAGCATGGAAAACTCATTGTCCATCACTAAGGATATAAGTGAGTATTACATCTACCTCAAGGATAACTCAAACCTAATAGCTAAGGGTTATGAAAAGTTTTGGATAAGAAAGTGGCCATTGAAACCACAAAAAGTATTTGAATGAGTTATGTATACCAATGAAAAGTATTTATAAAATATGGTCAAAGTTGACTTAAAGATTCAATTCAAAATAAGTGTTATGAAAAGAAATTTTTGAAAATCAAAAGCATAATGCTTAGGTTTCTAATGTTTGAAAACAAATGTTTAATATTTGCACAAAAGTTTTGGCTTGGGTTAGAGTGGAGGGAAGAAGAAGAATGGCTAAGTCCTAAACATACAAGAGATGAAGGATAAGAAACAAGACCACAAATGGAGTTCCTCTCTTGAGATCATATTGATGATCCAAGTAGCTCCCATCCTTTGGAATATGCAAGCAAAATAAGTGTAAGCTCAAGCAATCAAATTAATCAAGCAAGCTCTTAGAAGATCCCCAATGGCTCTTGTATCTTTCACTTGGTATGAACATGGCAATGGTTCTTCAATTTGGATCAAATAAGATTCCCTAGCACAAAAGCACACACATCAAAAAGTTCTATCAAGCAAACCAAGAATGAACAAGAAGGAGTTTAGAAGTTGGTCCTTTCAAAGTTCTCTTCAAGATTTATAGCACTCTAAAGGCCCAATGCCTAGTTGCTCTTTGACTTTTATAACACTCTAAAGGCCCAATGCCTAGTTGCTCTTTGACTCCAAATTTTCATAGGGAATGTCCTAAAGTCTAAGTCCATTTGTCCATTTTGGCATTTGGTTCACAACAATCAAAACAAAAACACAAGCACAATAATATATACACAATTATATGCTCAAGTGAGCAAAAGGCAAATTGCATTAACATAAACATGTACTCAAATAAGCAAAGGAAAAAGCAAATGAATAATATGTACAAGAATAGTAAATTGCATAAATGTAAAGTGCAAGAATTAAATGTTAATGGTTAATAGTTAGTATTAGTGTGCCATAAGGCAATTTAGCGTTATGTTAAGCAATCGTAATTGGACTTATGTAGAAGTTACAACTATCTGAGGTCGGTCAATAATAATGTAGGCAACAACACAAGTTAGAGATTTTGATTAGTGAATCAAACTCCTACAACTTGTCATGCCAAAAAGAAGATGAAAAATGATCTTGTATTGATTTAGGTTCTTTGCTTGATTAGGAAGCAACCTATCCTTAATGCAAAGCCATTCACTTGATCTATGATCAAGATGAATTAGATTTGAATCAAGGAAGGTTAAACCTCCCATGTATCAAGACTAACCACCAATCTTTAACTCATTGATAAAAAAAAAAGGAGAAGAAGATGAATATTAAAGTACATTAATGGAAATGGAATGAGATAATCAACAAGCATTGACCAAAGATATATGAGATCAAGGTCAAACAATAGAAAACAGAAGCAAAATGAAGATTAGAAGTCAAGAAACAACTAAAATATTTTTGGTATCTTTCAATATTAAAATAAAACTTGAATTAAAATAATAAAGAAAGGTCAAACTTCAAATTCACTTCAAATCAACTTTGAAAAGTCCAAGTGAATTATCCCAAGTTCAACAAGGTCAAACAAGGTTTGACAAAAAATTTCAGCATTTTTAGAAGTCAGAAACTATTTTTAATCAATTAAAAATGCATAAAAATAACCTAATTGAATTAAAATCTCAAATAAATCTCAAATCAATTCATAAATTGATGAGAATATTTTTCATAGATCTATCACCATTCAAAGAGGTTGGAAAAATATTTTTGTATTTTTTGAATATCAAAAACTATTTTAAATGAATTAAAAATAAGTAGAAAAGAGAAAATTCCTAAAAAATATCAAATGATAAAATAAAAAAGATTAAAAACCATTTTTAGAAAACTAGAAATTAAAAGGAGAAAAATGCAATTAGTCTCATATTTTTTGGACCAATAATGAAGGAGATATGAATTTTTAAAAAGAAATGGAATTAAAAGAAATAAAAGAAATAGAAATCAGAAATTAGAAAATGTGAAAATGCGTGGACCGTCTGATGAGACCTCATTAATTGACGTGGATCATCACGTGGCCAGGAAGCGCACGCTCACCCTACACGCTAGTCAACTGAAGCGCACCATGCCATTAAAATAGTTATAACAATGAACGTATGAGATTAGATCTGGAAAATGAAATGGAAGGCTCAGATCTAATCTGGAGACCAGACGGTGACCAGCGCCACCGTCTTCTCCGGCCAACTCCGGCGAGGTTCAAAAATTGCAGAGAAAAAAATGTGCATGAAAAGCCACGATCCAGGTATCAATCGAAAGTTGGGGTGATGTACATCACCCCTGTACCAGCCAAATCCTCTCTAGGTTTCTACATTAGGAGAAATCAGAGGTGGAAATTCTGTGGTGTTCAAATGAACTTAATGGATTTTGAAAATTCGAAGCTCAAGAATGTTGCCTCTATGCAGAGGACTTCAGATCACACATTAACAACAAGAAATAACCAGTATATGAGTAGATTCGAAGAAATTAAAATGCGAGGTAAACCTCTGATTTGCAGAGCTTGAAGTCATAATTCCTTGCTATGGATGCTTGCAGTTTGTTCCTTGGATCAAAGGGAAGAAGGCTAAGGAGCTTTAGATCTAAGAAAACAATCGAGGTAATTGACTTCTAGATCTGAAAATTGAGAGAAAAATGAGTGAGTTCCTTTGGTGTGAGGGCGAGGGTTCAATTGCACAGCATTTAGGGCGCCTTCAGGTTAGTTAAATGAAGAACAATGGCATGGTATTTATAGGCAAGGCAATGCTGAAATGCATGATCACAACTTTGCATGAATGGAAAGGGCCTCCATGCATGGGCCTGTACAGGCGCACGGAGCGCCCAATTCCACTTGGATTTGGCAGCTGATGCTAAGCATGTACAAATTGGACATGTAGATTATGTATTAATGGCTCATGCAATGCAAATTTTATTGATTTCAAAAAATGTACCAAAATGTTTAGGTCTTCGAAAATGCCATGTCCAAAATAGAAACACCACCTTATGAGTAATGGTTGGAAAGCTTTTTGAATAAGGATCATTTGTTATGTTTATCAAAACTCCATTTGAGCCTTGGAAATTGATGAAAAGTGGTCATGAAGTGTAGGGTGCAAAACATGTACATGTGAGATTTTCAAAAATGGCCAAAGTTCAAGCTCTTCTGTTTCAATGATGTAAGCTCCAAATGACAAAATCTTCAACATAAAAGTTGTATATATTTTCAATACAATCAATATGGACTTAAATTTTGCATCATTTGGATTTTTGATGAAGAAGTTATGGGCACTTGAAGTTGGACTTTTTCACATTTCAATGCTTTTGGTCCAAAGTGACCTATAATGTTTTGCATTATCACATGTATTTCTTTTAATATTTTGAAATTTTTCTCAACATAACATTTTAAGTAGACATATTAATCTTTCCAATTCATTTGATCCCACCTCAAAATCATGAAAAATGAAGGAGTTAAGTCCTTGGGAAGTTGACCCAAAATTAGGGTTTCAGTCAAAATGACCTATAATGTCTTGGAATGGATGATGACCTTAAAAGCTTCAAATAAATTTTTGATGAACATGAAAGTTGTTAATATGGTTCTTAATAACATGTTTTCTCTTGGGGTCATCTCCATTTGACAAATACATCAAAAGTTAGGTCTCAGTGTATTTCAAAATAGTCAGATGAATTGACTGATCAACTTCTCAAGTCCAAACCTCATATCTTGATGAATTGATGATTTAGGACACTTAAATAAGTTCAAATATGCATGAAATGATGAATTAAAGAACTTACCTTGATTGCGTTTGATCATGGGTTGAGATTGCTTCATGAGCAAGGCACAGTTGATGAACACATGAATTAGGGTTTCCTTGTGAAACAAGCCTCAAACCCCTTGATTTGCTTTGATCAAAATGATTAATTGAGATACTTGGGAGGCATATTTGAAGGATAAGAGATTTGGGAACCATTGCCATGCTTGCTTTCATCTTCATATCAATGCACATAAGATCTCCTAGAAGCTTTGGATCTTGTGACTGCTCAAGCTACAAACAAGAGATGTTAGTGACATATTTTTGTGCTTTTGGTTAGTAAAAAGTAAACAAAAATGAGAGAAGAAATAATATGCAATTCAAGCATGCTTGGTGATCTCAAACCAACTCACAAGGGATCCCACCCAAAGGTAAGGAGCCAAGATGTTATGATCCTTGAGGCAGGATGCAAATGCAATGTTATGATGCCATGAGGGATCTTATGGTCAAAATTAGGGTCTTACAACAGAGAATCTCATTTTGCTATTTGAGATTGCTGCTTCATCAATCTGAAGAGTTTCATTCAATTTTTAGAGGTATTTCTCTAAGTATCCTCAGAGAATCTTAGATACGGTTGAGGTATCACTCCCTTGTTGAAATGTCTCGATGATATCATGTAAGAAACTGCTCCATTGATCCCTAAAGAATACCGTGTTTTTAGTTCAAGATAATGTTCTGCTAATTTTCAGAAAGTCTTAGATACAGTTAAGGTATCATTCCATTATTGGAATATCTCGATCATGACATCCAAGATACTGTTCTGACGATTCCCATAGAGTCTTGATTGTTTCATTTTACCTTTTGATAATTTTTCTTACTGTATTTCTCACTGCATTTTGTTTCTGCATTTCTTCCTTGCATTTCAAGGGACAAAATTTGGGTCTTTTCGTATTTAATTACCTTCCACTACGAATGTATAAAGACTGTTGTCATTCTTACCTTCTAGTTCAAGATAATGAAATAGGGGCAACTGTCACACCCCAACTTTGTCCGGGCATATTTAAATTTTTTGTAAAATCGATTTCATTTTTAATTTGCATCATATGCACAACATTACATGCATTCCATCATGAATAATAACTAAAATATTAGTCAGAATAAATTCATTGAGAATACAGACAAATCGGTTAAATCATTTCTCAAAAAACATGCAAAATCAGCGGGTAAAAAGTTTTAAAATTAAAATTGCAGACGCCAATATTATTAACATACGGTTCACGTAGTTTAACATGGTGTGTCAGTTATATTTTTCAGCGGCTGTTTCGGTTGCGTTTTGACCCGCCTGAGCCTTTTAACCGGTGAAATTTTATTTCAGAATTTGAAGAAACGCTATATTTTTTAATAAGTATATTTTATGCTGATCATTTTAATGTGTCTAATTTAATGTTTCGAGCAAATTTTCGTCCGACTTCTATTTATAATCGGTCCTTTTATTTTGTTCTAGTATTCAAAATTAGAGATTTGTCTTATTATTATATTTTTCTAAATTAAATTATTATCTAAGAATTTTTAATAAATATTTTTCTTTAAATAATAGATAATAAGAATTATTAATAAAAAAAGAAAAGGAAAATAAAATTAGGACACTTCACGTTTCCTCTTAAACTCACGTCACTCTTCTCTCTCCACGTTTCCCTCACCCGCACACTACACTCTCTCTCTCTCTGACAATATTCAGAAAAGAAAGACAAAAAGAAAAAGAAAAAGAGAATACCTCACTCTTCTTCCTTACAATAAATCCACCACTCACTCTCTCAGTAAGAAAAAGAAATAAAAAAAGAATAGTTTTCTTCTTCACCTCCAACAACACTCACATACTCCGCCTCTGTCAAAATCTGGCGACATGCACCCCTCTTCTCGGCTTATGGTTTCTTTTTTTTCTCTCTCGGCAGGAAAAGAAGGAAGAGGAAGGTACATTCGATTGGTTTCCACAATACTGTTATTCTTTCAATATACGTGGATTATTCATTATTAATCAATTTCAAGTGTTGATAATTAATAGGTGTTGAAACATAATAAGTGTTGGAGTTATATCTTGCCTTTAGGTGTCACTTGCTACTGTTAAGTCTTGAGTGTCTATTTTATTTTTGGGTAATGCTAACTTGTGCCCCAAGGGCACAAGTTAAGAGATAAATATAGAAACAAATTCTTGGAAATTGTGTATTGAATTTATTACAAACTTACAATTAATAATTTTATTTATTTTTTCAAAACAAATTTTCTATTTGTAGTTTTCTTAACATTTGCCCTTGGGGCACAAGTTAGCTTTACCCTTTATTTTTTACTAACAAAATATTTAGATTTAAATTGATAACATAAGTGCATATGGTTGTTTAAGTGATTAAAGTTTAGTTTTATGGTAAGACGTGGATTTGATTATTTCTTTTATTTTTATCCTTTGTGAATAGTTTTAAAAGAAGTCAAATATATAATCAAGGTGATAATAGAAAGCCTTAAAGTAAGGGATTCCATAGTTAGTTAACACATGATATTTATGATATATAATTTGGATCAGTTTCATTTTAAGCATAAAAATCATTTCTAAACCAATACCAATTCAATTTCATCATCAATCCAAACCAATTTCAAAACCACCTTAAACCACTAAAAATCACACATTTCTTGATTCCAAGACAAACCCATGTTCATTTAGTTAATTAGTTTCTAATTAGAAGCATTAGAATCTTTAAGTTAGATTAGGATTTTAAAGCGGTTAAAAATATTAATTAGAGATAAATTTTAGAAATATTAGAATCCAATAATTTTAGAAATTAATTAGGATTATTAGAAATTTTGGAATATTCTTAATTAGTTTTAGGACAATTTGAGATAAAATTAGGATTAGAATATATTCGAAATAATTTTTTAGGAATATTAAACTTTGATTAGAATTAAACAATTTTAGATTAGAATCTTGAGATAATTAGAAATAGTTTAGAATATAATTGTTTTTAATTAGGACTTTCATGTATAGAAATTAATCCATAATTTGCCAAAGAACAATTTCACCCCTAGTGTTAGAAATAGGCTAATCTTGCATGCTCCCTTAGTTTTAGGACTTATAGAATTTTCCAATTAACCTACCTATTATTTCTCATGTGGTTAACCTTAATTCTAATTCATGTTTAGATAGAGCTTAATCTTTAGAATTAATTTCCATTCGATTGACTTTTATTTTCTGCACTCCCTTGTACTTTACACGTACCCCCTCCTCTTTCAGATGTATGCTTTTACTCGCTTTCTTTATCTTTTTATTGCTTGATAGCTCTTCCTTAGGCATTAGGAACGCTCACTCTTTCGCAATCAATAAGCAAACCCTTGATCCAACGTCAAGTGGTACTTTTTCCAAATCAAATTAAAATACATAATCACAATCAAATACTGTTTCATTTGGAAATAAAAAGGGAGATAACTTTGAGTCTTCAATTTTTTCTCCACGACTATTTGAATACAAGTTCTCTTACTTGGTTAGTCAAATAATTATCGTTCCTCTACAAACTTCCAAACCCCGATTAAATCAAAACACTTTCATAATAATGAAATGAAAAAAGGAGATGACTTTGAGTCTTCAACTTCTCTCCTCAATTAGTTGAATACGAGTTCTCTTACTCGGTCAGTCGAACAATTGTCATTTTCCCACAAACATACAACTTAATCAGATCATTTTCTTAACAAACTATACGAAAAAGGAGATGGTTTTGCGCTTTCAACTCCTCTTCTCAAGTGCTTGGATATGAGTTGTTTTACTCAGTCATTCAAGTACTTGTCGTTCATTCTAAAATATGCCAACCATGTATAACCTTATTTTCATAAATACTAAGGATGAAAACAGAAAGTGGTCTAGAGTCTTCTGTTCCCTTTCCCGATTATTAGGATACGAGTTGTCTTATTCGATTATCCGAGTATTCGTCATCCATTCAAAACATCTTAATTACTATCAAATCCTTTCTATAATTAAGGATGAAAAGAAAGTGGCCTAAAGTCTTCTATTCCCTTTCTCGGCCATTAGGATACGAGTTATCTTACTCGACTATCCGAGTATTCGTCATCCGTTCAAACACCTTAACTATTATCAAACTCCTTTTACAATTAAGGATGAAAAGGGAGATGGTCTAGAGCCTTCGATTCCTCTCCTCGACTATTAAGATACGAGTTGTCTTACTCGGCTATCCGAGTAATCATCATCCAACCAAAAACATCTCAATCAAACAAAACATCAAACATATTAATCCCACTTGTCATCCCTGTGTGACCAAAACCCTTTTCAGAAAGAACACTGCTAATCCTTTCTAATGCACGCAACAAACTAGTGCTTAAGCCTCCGCCGAGAGTAGACAAGTCAGTGTTTAGCCTTTAGAACACGATCTACACAGTCGTTCATAAAAAAAACACCAACCAACCGTAGTTCCCCGAACTACGAATGCTCTGATTTCCTTATTACACCATAAGGATACATAGGCAGGAGATTGTTGTATCCTCGCGAGCACACTAATAAAAAAAACCCTTTCTCCTTTCCGAGGTTCTGATCCATTTCTATTTTTCTAATAATTTTATAACCCAAAGATAACAAACAAACATAAATTAACACACAAATCACAACATTGAACTAAAAGGTTCCCGTTGAGTACAACGAACGTAAGGGGTAATAATACCTTCCCCTTACGTAATCCACTCCCGAACCCGAATATGGTTGCGATGGCCATTATTCCATTTCCTAAAGGTTTTATCGATATTTTCCTATTCTTTCATTGGGATAAATAAAGTTCGGTGGCGACTCTGTTCGAACATAAATATTTTCCGCGATCATCACGAGCAAACCCTTGATTAAGGAATTTGGACTTAGTTATTAGGAAATATACATGTTGTTAGAACTTTAGAACAATTAGAATAATTTAGGTTATAAAATTGTTTTTATTAGGGTGATGGAACTCTTTTAAAACCTTAGATTTAATTAACATTAGGTTAATTGAAAATAATATACTTTTAGAACGTTAGAGTTAATTAGGATTAGTAGAGATAATAATAATTAATTAGATTTTAGAATTTTTTGTTCCTTTAGTTTAAGTAGGTTCTAAGTTTGTTTAAGTTCAGTTAGCTCCTTTTGAATTAGATTTAATCAAGTTGTTTGAGATTTAGATTTTAGACTTTCAATTGATCTTGCTTGGTTAGAAATTCAACCTCATATTTTGTGAAATGACCATTTTGCCCCTTATGGGTGTATTTTGTTATTTAGCCATATAAACGCATGTTCCCTTTGGAATTTTTTGACATAGATTTTTAATCGAACTATGACTAACTATAACATGTTCCCTTAGCATTTTGATATAGAATGTAAACTGTGACTAACTATAACATGTTCCCTTAGACTAGATTGATCATTTCTAACCACTAGATTAAGTTTAATCTTAGTTTTCAAACTAAATTTTAACCTTCTGATTTAAATTGATCAAAAGCACTTTTGATCAATTAAATCCTTTGAACTTGTATAATCCCACAGTCTAATTTGAGTGACCAGAATACCCTTGGTCACTTAATAAGACTTTTTTCTCTAAAACTGTGGAGCTCGAAGCCTCAAGTCAGATTCTCAATCAAGGCATCCTCAATCATACCAAGAAGCGGATAATACAAGTACTTCAAAGGTGTAAACTTCAAGAGCTTGTTAAATCAAAGTTGGAATCGTGTGGAATGAGCCTTAAGTAATAGAGAAGGAGTGGGATTGGAGAATTTCTACCTCCATTCTGGATATCTTTGGGTATGGAATGAATGACCCAGCGCTCATCGTATTCACCTTTATTCATAGACTTTAGCACGATTCTAAGCATATAATTGGCAAGTCTCTCTCTCTCTCTCTCTCTCTCTCTCTCTCTCTCTCTCTCTCTCTCTCAAAGCAATACAACAAGAAAGAACTACATCAACAACTTATCAATCATGAATTGATTTGTACGACACGAGCCTTAAGCAATAGAGAAGGAATGAGATTGGAGAATTCCTACCCCCATTTTGAATATCTTTGGGTATGGGACGAATGAACCAACGCTCATTATGTTCGCCTCTATTCATAAGCTTTAGTGCAATTCGAATCGAACAACTGATAAGGTCTTCACCAATACAACAACAACGAAGATTCTCCTCTCTCCACTTGAGAGTTAGGACGAGAATTACATGCCATGAGCCTTAAGTAGTAAAGAAGGGATGAAACTGGAGCTTTCCTATCCTCATTCTAGGTATCTTTGGGTGCGAGACATTAGGCCCGTTGCTCATCGTATCCACATTTACTCATAGAATTTAGTGTGATTCTTATCCAATAATTATCAAGTCTATCCCATTATCTCAATCATTCATCTCCTTTTTCCTCAATCACCTTATTTTCATCCCTAGTGGGCTGGGTTACGAAAGCTTTGATTTCCTTATTGCACTATAAGGATACGTAGGCATGAGAATTCAGATTCTTCACGAGCTACCCTTTATTAATCAATCATTCTTCATTCATCCAATCAATACCATCTTTTTGAGATCAGATATTACATTCCCTTGGTTTCCATGTACATCCTTTTAGGACGCCTAATGAATAATCCACCTTCTGAATCAAGAGTTGTTTGGCTTGTACCCATACATTTAATTCCTTTGTTTTTGGTTATTCCACTACAGTGATACCATGCTCGGGCCCCTCACTTGTTGGTTTAGCTTTACTCTTCGGTTCAAAATTCATTCCTCCATGAATCCAAGATACCGTTCTCTTTGATCTCAAATCGTATGTTCCCCAGCAAGTGATATATCTTATCCTTGTGCCAATCAATATTTTCTTTTGGGTTCCATACTCACCCGTTTATGACGCCTAATAAATAGTCCACCTTGTGAATTAAGAGTTGTTTGGCTTATTGCCATACATTTAATTCTCTTTGTTTCTAGTCATTCCACGACAGTGATACCATCCCCCGGGCCCCTCGCTTGTCTATCTGTCTGTTTACTCTCTGATTCAAAGCCATTTGCCTTTATGGATTCCCATGTTACCATTCTGTTGGTACGAGTTATACCTTTCATCACTCTCAATCTCTCTCTTTGTTTGCATAGTTCCACAAACTACGATTGCTCTGATTTTCTCATTGCACAATGAGAATACGTAGACACGAGGATTTGAATCCTTGGCGAGCGTACTCCTAATTATTCCTCCTTCCGCCTTAGGGAACCATCCATATCTTTCACGATCCATTATCAACATTCGATCATAAACTGTTCACTCTAGTGACATGTTGTTTCTTTGAAATCAGATACATTTTCTTTGGATTTCCATATATACCTTTTTAGGACACCTATTGAAAAGTCCGCATTTGCACCTAGAGTTGTTTGGATTGTCCCCAGACATTTAATTCCTTATTTTTCGGCCCAACCATATAGTGATACCATGTCTTAGACCCCTGACTTGTGGTTTGTGCCACCTTCCTTTTACGGTATGAATTCCATCTCTCCTATGGACTCCAATACACATTTATCTTTGGTTTCATATTATACCTTTTCAGTCACTTGTTACCAAAACCCTGATTCTCTGATATTGGTCATTCATTCCATTCATTTCCATGGTACATTCATATACTACCTTCATTCACTCCATGTGATATACCTATTATTTGAGCCAAATACAATGTACCTTTGTGCTCCATCTTGTACCTCCTTGTGAACCAAGAGTTGGTTTTGCCGTGAAACCAAACACTTAATTCCTTTCCTTTTTCGGTTGTTCTAATATAGTGTTGTAGGCCCTCACTTTTTAGCTCATACCAGTTTTACTCTTGGGTTCACGTTTGCACCCCTTGTTGGAGTTCAAATCATACTATCTTTTGGTTCAGACCATACTTTGATCACACTTCTTTTCATCTCCCATCATTAGTTCTATGAACTACGGAGCTCTGATTTCCTCAATGCACTATGAGGATACGTAGGCATGAGGGCCCTAATCTTCACCGAGCACTTTATCTATTCTTTTCCTTTTCCCCTCATTCTTTTGCGAGTAATCTTTAGATATAACATCCATTCGAGCGAGAACAGTCAAAATGGTTCCCATGGAGTACCATGGATGTTTGGGGTGCTAATACCTTTCCCTTGCATAACTGACTTCCATACCTAGCATATCTCTTTCCATTGGGTTTTATCGATGATTTACCTTTCCTTCAGGAATAAATTAAGTTCGATGGTGACTCCGTTGTATGTTCCAACGTGCGATACATTCGGGTATATTTCTGCTAGCTTCACCTGCCAAATACAAACCCAAAGTAACTGATATTCAAGAAGCTAAATATTTTTAAACTCTTTAAGTCTTGAAGGTCTTGTTAGGAATCTCCAAACTCATTAAATGGAGTTAAATGTATATGATCCTGAAAAGTAAGTCAAAACCTTGGCTTTAAAATCTGTTGGGAGATATGAGAAATCCTCTCAAACTAAAAATCTCAAACAAGCCACTCATGATGAAGCTTCTGATGAAGAATCTGACGATGACGAATTAACCATTATCATCGAAGATTCCAACACTTGTTCAGGAGGAAGAACCGATTTTCTAGTAGAAGAGATGGCTTCAAAGGGTCAAATTCTAGGAGTAAAGGTCATGATGATTCTTACAACTACAAGAAGCCTGATCATTTCATTGCTGAATGTCCTGATCTTTAAAAAGACAAAATCATAAAGGAAAACTTTCAGAAGAACAACTTCAAAATCAAGTTCAAGAAAAGTCTCATGGAAACATGGGAAAAACTTAATAATAAAGGAGAAGATGAATAAGTCAATCTTACTTTGATGGCCTCAACTTTTTCAAACTCAGAATCTGAAGTTGATTTTGACTCAGAGTCAGAAGACACAGAACATGTATTTTCTAAACTCTCTAAATCTGATGTAAGTGTTATGTGTCATGATCTTATGGAAAGATGCCAGCAGAAAGCCAGACATATGAAAACATTAAAGAACAAATTTATTCAATGAAGGGTATGTCTGACAAACCTCTAAATGAATTAGCTCTTCAAAATTTCATTATATTTGGGTATGAAAGAACCAAACTTAGTTCCATGATCTACAGAGTAAGTAAGAGCAAATGAGAAGGTCTTGGTTATCATAAAAATGTTACAATCCAAGGAATAATATCCTGATGAAACCATCAGACCTTACTTCTTCAAGCACTGCTCAAAAGGGACTGATGCTTACTTTATGTCTGCTGCCAAAAATGGTAAAATTCTGAACCAATCAAAACATGTGATAAATAGCTCACAAATTCTGAAGGATTCAAGATCTCAGACTCAAGGGTCAAAAGTTCTAAGAAAATTAGAACCTAAAACTCTCAAATTAAAGGTCTTGAAGAACTCTGAACTCGAAGTTATTATACCTAAAGTTCCTAGAGATTCAGAAGTCAAGGTCAAGACTTATCTAAGACAAAATTTTAATGGACAAAAAGTTTGGAATGAGTCTAAATATTATTATAAGGCTAAAGACTAAAGCAAGAGGAATCCCTAAAAAACTAACTTCAGAGGACCCATAGAAGTATGGGTACCAAAGAATGAGATTGTTTTTGCTGCAGATATGCTTAAATGGAGGAACGAAGCAACAACTACTTTATGACAATGGTTGCTTACAACCTTCAATAAGAAGAATGCCTACATTCCAAATCCTAACTATAAAGGAGGAATGAGATGTGGAATCTAGAAGAAACTAGTAAGACAAGATTACTGGTACTCAGAAGACTGGAAGTTTCCTATGATGAATTGGTGCTTCATACTCGTTATTATGTGTCTGAAGTTTATCTAATTATTTTGGGAAGTCTGAAGAGACTTCTGGTAATGTTTATAAGAACATTATTGGAACTATATTGTTCCTCTTGGACAATATCAAAAGTTAATACTGCAAATAGAGGTATGATTATGTTTTTAGGCAATACTTTCTGATCCTAACATTTTTAATGTGTCAGAAAAACTTCGTATTTAAGAAAGAAGAATTTCACTTTACTGTGATAATTCTACTTCAATCATCTAGTAAATAATCTTTCTCTATATTAGAATCTGATGATGTTCAGAAGCTGCCTTGATCATAAACTTCTTATCAACTACTGATGAATAAATAGCCTCTTAAGCATCACAACCTCTGATACTAAGAAAAAGACTAACTACCTTTAATGTGCACACAAATGGAGGCTTCGTGGTAACTACCTCTGGCATCTGTCCTGCTATGTGTCATAAATGTGAAATGTCTCTTGACACGTGGAATGAAGTTGTTGAGTAAAAACTCCTTTTTTTCTTGGTTATTTTTATTTTTATTTATTATTTTTCCCTTATGTATTTATGTTGTGTTATGTTTAAAAATGTCCTTTTCACTCAAAAAACACTCTATTTATATCAAATACACCCACTTCTCTATTTCACTGCCTACACTTTTTATTTCTTTTAACTCATATGAAAAACCTTTTTTTTTTCAAAAAGATAACCCTAGAAACCTTAATAGCTCCTTCATTAATGACATATTCTTTAAATGTTTTACATGCACACATGATCGTCGAATCTGGAAAAGGTATTACTATAAAGCCCAAAACCATGGATCTGAGTCAAAATGATCTAAAGCTTTTGGTAGAACGGGTTGTCGACTTTGACTCATTTAGTCATAATGGGTATGATCTTTGGAGATTCTTTAGAGTTCAAGAGTGGTGTCCAATCTTTGATATGCTTAATGGACCTACTATCCTCATCTTGTGAAAGATTTATGGGTTAGGGAAGAAGTTTTTAATGAACTTGCTGCATGTGAGGAACTTAGACTTTTGGTGGAAAAGGAAAGTTATTTGAAGGGGGGAGCAAAAAAGAAGTAGGTTTGAAGAGGTTTAATGAAGCTGAAATAAGATATGCTTTAATGGTTTTAGATGTGATTATCACTCATAAAATTGTTGCTAAACTCATAAGTACACAAAACTCCGGAAGGTTTGTTGTGGGCACCAAAGACAACAGTCCTGAAGCAGATGCTATCAAGTGGTGTTTGCTTGATAATGTTGAAAATCTATGTTCTTCTGACTTTGGAAAGGTCAAGAACATGAATAAGTAACTTAGGCTTTTGTTCAAGATTTTAACTGGTTATCTAATCCCCAGAGAAGGAAGTACTTATAAGATTTCATGGGATCACAAACACTTCATTTTCTACCTGAAGTATGAAGATAAGATAAATCTCTCTACATATATCTTCAATCATCTATGTGAAGCAATCAAGGATATAATAAATATTAGCAAGAAGTATGTGCCTTATGCTAGATTGTTCTCAGAATTTTTTTGTCAGGGTTGTATAATTGATGCCCTTAAAAACTTTCATGACAATGGGGATCTGAAGGAGATCTATAGGAATATCTTATCTGCTTTCGTTCTAGCTAACATGAAGCTGATGATGAAAAGTGATGTAGTTGCTTCAAAGGTACCTATCTATGTTATATGTACCAATTCATATTATCTTAAGGATTATCCATTCATCACCAAGATGGATAACCCTGAAGTAATAAAGAATATCATTTGACTGGAGGATACAAGTTGTTTGACCCAGTGAACAAACAAGTGGCGATCAAGAGGGGTGTAATCATAGATGAGCTTAAGGAATGAGATTGGACTGAGAATGTTAAGAAGGATTCAGTGAGAGTCTTATGTGATGAATCAGCTAGTGAAGTCGAAAGAGAAGTTTGATAAGAAGTCAGAGGTGAAGCACGCCCAAGCATATCTTAAAGAACAAGACACATGCCTGCAAGGTTGCAAGAATGTGTGATTACATAAGAAGATGGGTCAATTAAGAGGGTGAGTTGGTACATTATGCTTTCTATGCATATGTCAAACCAGTCAATGCAGCTGAGGCATTGAAAGATTCAAAGTGGGTGAAAGCAATGAACGAAGAACTGAAGTCAATCAAAGTCAACAACATTTGGTCACTTGTCGAATTACCCCCAAGACAAGAACGCAATCTATGTGAAATGGGTATACAAGGTGAAGTTTAATCCCAAAGGAGAAATGACTTGACACAAGGCGAGACTTGTGGCGAAAGGATTTCTTCAAAAATAAGGAATCGACTTCGATAAAGTTTTTGCACATGTTGCTAGGATCAAAACAATCAGGTTGGTTGTTAGTCTAGCAAACATGAATAATTGAAATATGTGTCAGATGGATGTGAAACGTGCACTCCTGAATGGCCCCTTAGAAGAAGAAGTTTATGTTGCACAGCAAGTTGGGTTTGTGAAATAAGGCGAGGATAGAAAGGTGTACAGGTTGCATAAAGCCATGTACGGACTTAAACAAGCTCCAAGAGCTTGGAACAAGAAGATAAATGGCTTTCTAAGGGAGAAGTAATTTGTGAAGTGAACAACTAAACATGGAGTATATGTAAGAAAAAGCAAGACTGAATTGCTTATAATATGTCTCTATATTGATAACTTGTTGATAACAGATAGCTGCAAGAAGGAGATCGAGGACTTCAAAGGTGCTCTCAACAAGGAATTTGAAATTTCAGATATGGGTGATATTTCATATTTCCTTGGCATCGAATTATACAAGAGTGGTAGAGGTTTGATGATGCATCAAAGAAGTTATGCAGGTGAAATACTGAAGAGATTTGGGATGCAAGATTGAAACCCAACTTCGACTCCAGCTGAGCCTAGATTACAACTGTCGAAGGATTCATATGAAGATGATGTCGACCCAACCCAATATAGAAGACTTATTGGGTCACTTCGATATCTTTGTCACACAAGGCCTGACTTAGCATACAATGTAGGTATGGTGAGTAAATTCATGTAGAAGCCAAAGGTATCACATCTAGCAGCGCCGAAGAGGATACTAAGGTATCTGAAAGGAACTCTCGACTATGGCATTTTGTTTCCTGCAACTGATGAAGGAAAAGAATGCAAACTAGTGGGATACACCGACTCAAGTTGGTGTAGTTATGCTGAGGATAGAAAATCCACATCTGGTTATGTGTTTATGCTAGGTGGTGCACCCGTTGCTTGGAGTTTGAGAAATGAGCCACTAGTAGCATTACCGTCGTGCGAAGCAGAGTACATATCTGCTTCCCTTTGTGCATGTCAAGCAACAAGGATGGTGATTCTGGTCGAAGAGATAACTCGAAGAGTCATGGAGCATATACCATGAAGATCGATAGCATGCCAGCTATCAATCTGGAGAAGAATCTAATAACACTTGGTAGAAGCAAGCACATCAAAATGAGGTTTCATTATCTTCGAGAGTAGGTAGTAGATGGGAAGATGAATGTGGAAGACTGCAGAATTGAGAATCAGATTACAAACATCATGACAAAGGGAGTGTAGGTCGAAGTGTTCAGAAGACTAAGAGCTATGATGAATGTAAATAGCTTAGACATAATGAATTAGGTGGTGTGTTAAATTGTAATTACTTGTGTCGAAGCAGGTTGCTCGACAAAACAAGGAAGTGTCAAATCACCTAGTATGTCGAGTTGTATTAGTGTGTCAAAGTGTCAAAGCATGTTGTTTCACACATGATTTCGACTTAGGCCTATTTTTAGTAGTGTTAACTATTTTGGGCTTTTATAATTTTAGGCTTTGGCTTAGAAAGTAAGCTAACCTAAATCTATAAATAGATGGAGTAACCCTTATTCTTTTATGAAGAGAAGAAAGAACTCATCATATTTTATTCACAGAATTTTATAGTTGCAAAGTGAATAAAGAAGTTTTTCAAAGATTGTGGACAGAGGGAAAACTCTGCAGAAAATATTCTCCTTCTCCAACATTCTTTTCTTTCTTTCTCAATTGTTTTTTTTCTTTTCATTGTCATTAAGTGGTTGATAATAATCTTATTCATCAAGATTGATAGAAATTCTCCATAGGTGATGGTGGATTTCCAACATGTTTAAATAAATTTATGTAGAAATGAGTTGAACAATAAATTTCAATGTAAAAATCATGTTTAAACTCAAAAGTTACGAATTCTACTTTCAAGTAGAATCAATTTTAGAGGCATAATCAATTCTATTTTAAAAGAACCAAATACCCTAAAAATATTCAAAAATCCATTATAAACCTCAAAAATTATTTTTTACTCTTCCGAAATAATAAATTAAACATCCTTTAAACATACTTTAGCAACTTTACATAACACAAAGTTTATTTTTTTTAAGGATAGTAGTTAATTTGTGGTTGACTGAACTTGATATCAAGATTGCCAAAGAGACCTACAATGTCATGTTCCATGTACTTAAAACACAAGATATAAGTTACAAGATGATGTAAAAGTAATCAACTTTTGAAGCTTCGTGATATTGGGATGATCAAACTTTCTCATAATCATTATCTCCCTTGCCACAAACTTTACATTCTCTGAGTCTAAATTGTTAAACCTCACATTCTTCAGTGCCACTGGCCAATCATCTCTCCTAAAGATCTCCAGAATACGGTCTGACGACTTTCAGTGAAAGAATCTTATAAGCAACATTGCTTGTATAACAACATATTTAAAACGAGAAACCTGGAAACTCTTAGTTAGATTTGCAATTGAATATTAGCGTGATGTTAGTTTGCAATCTTCTACTTATTAAGCGATAATAAAAAAGAAAATGATTGCGATGACCATTTTACTTTTTTATTTAAAAGTCTCTAGAGACACGTTGTTCTGCTCATTACTAAACTTGTTGAAGAGATAAAATGGAATCAATATATCTCTTTTTGATCCGAAGTTGAATCAATCATCAGAAGAAGATTAGGCCAAAAATTATTACCAGTTCTGGAAAAATAAAATTCTCATCCTAAAGAAGTAAATAAAAGGATTTTGTAAAAGATCTTATAGACTCGATAATGAGATTTTCATTTTGTACATGTTGAATTGTGAATTAGTAATTGCATTGAATCTCTACGCAAATTCCAATTTATGTATGGATCCATAGGTCTATGTGTGTAAATAGATTCTGACCCTGTTTATGGATTACCGAAAAATGTGCAAAAATTCTATTTTCCTCCGCCATTCTACGAGTCTCTTTATTTTTGTGTATAGCATCACCACTCTCTTTGGCATTATCCACTAACTCAGGACTTAATTTAAAATTCATATTTCGACCCCCCGACGTTTTCAAGATGTCGCTAATAACTAGCGAATGGTAAGTGATTTTCCTTATGTCAATCATTTTTCAATGGGAACTTGATGAGTCGATCCACTCATGCGTCATGCATTTACTTCTATGTCAGGAGTTACCCCACATATTTCTTGATGTAAAATTAATAGTGGATTTGTTTTTGTCTTTTGTTGAATCCTTTTCATACCTCGATAGGTAATTAGATAAGTCGATGATTTTTTCCAGTGTTTCATAATACGGTTAACCAACATATTAACTAATCGATTACGATAAATTGGATCATATTTATAGTACTAAAATAGTTTATTTTGATTTTTTGGCCCCATATTTTGAATGTCCTCGTTGACGTTCCTTTATTCCGACAACATCTAGGGTTTCTCAAATAATGTGATATCCCACACAACTAAATCCTTAACACTTCCCCCCTCTTACTAAGATTAGAGAATGTTCTTGTAAATCATGACAAATACTAAATATGTATTTCAAATTCAAAGATTAACTGTGTGTTTGGTTCTGCGGTGAAAATAATTGATTTTGAATGAATTGATTCGGTAAAATTGATTTCAACTAAAAATGAATTGAAGGTAAAATGATTTATATTTAAATAAATTTATCTAGAAGTGAGTTGAACAGTAAATTTCAATGTAAAAATCATATTTAAACTCAAAAACTATAAATTCTACTTTTAAATAGAATTAATTTTAGAGGCATAATCAATTTTACTTTAAAAAACCAAACACCTCAAATTATTTAAAAATCAATTATACACCTCTAAAATTATTTTTTACTCTTCCGAAATAATAAATCAAACATCCACTAAACATACTTTAGCAACTTTACCAAACACAGTTTATTTATTTTAAGGATAGTAGTGAAAAAGTTGCCAGATAAATGATTCTTATTTTTTCTGTCTCATCCACCTATATTATTTATATCTTTATAGATTTAGTTAACTTCTAATATATTTGTTAGAACGAATTTTAAATTTTATAGTTGACTCACTACCCAATAATTAATCACAACTCCATGCACTTGCAGGTCATAAGAAAAAGTACATAAATAATAAGCAAAAATCTAATTACAATGCACGTGTTGAGCTAGACGGGTTGCCATTATTGGATAAATTGATCTGTGCATTCCATTATTGGGAGTGTGAATTATCGGTCAATGACATCATTGTTAAATCCTAAATCATGTGAAAATCTTATCTTTGAATAGATATCCCTCTAATATGTATAAATAAAAAATAAAAACTGCAAATGAACAAAGAGTTAACTCATATTTAATAAAAATGCACAAGTTTTATCTAGTAAGTGATCTCTAGTAATATCTAAAGAGAGAGGTATTTATCTAATCGATTTATATATAGAGAGAAAGAAAGAGGAATATTTTATCTGTAAATGATGATGAAAATAATAAAACAGTAAATTCTGTTTTCTCTTTGTAATAACTAACTTTAGGAGTTAGTTAGAAGTTGTTGAGAAGAGTTAGTTAGGATCTAACTAACTCCTTTAGCTATATATAGTTGTCCTCAATATTGTAACAATTCAAGATTGAGAATCACTTTTTCATCTTTGATCACATACAACTTTTCTCCAAGCTTTTCTATTCCTTTGGTTATGGAGTTTCAGCTCATTATTGTTGTATGTTCACATGGTATCACAAGCCTGTGATTCTTCTTTCCGCTGCGATTTTTCTCAATCTTCTTCTTTCGATCCAAATTCTGTTTCTTTTCTGCAGTTTCTGCAACTTTATTTGTCTCTCATCATGTCATCTTCAAGCTCTAATAGCAGCGATCATGGTGAATCATCTTCAAGAAACAACAATAAAGGTTATCAAACTGATATCCTAAACCCTTATTTCATGCATCCAAATGAGAATCCTTCTTTGATTCTGGTCACACCATTACTCTCCAATAACAATTATCACTCTTGGTCGCGCTCCATGGCCATGGCTCTTCGTTCTAAGAACAAACTGCATTTCATCAATGGTGTTTTACCACGACCGTCTGATCTTGATCCAAATTCCATCGCTTGGGACAGATGCAACACCATGATCATGTCTTGGATCAAGAATGCTGTAGAAGTTGAAATTGCTCAAAGTATCCTTTGGATGGAAAATGCTGCTGATATGTGGAATGAGCTCAAGGAGCGTTTTTATCAAGGCGATGTTTTTAGAATTTCTGATATCCAAGAAGAAATCTGCACATTGAAACAAGGTGATGCTTCTGTTTCTTCATATTACACAAAACTGAAAATTTTATGGCAAGAACTAGATAATTTCAGACCTATTCCTGCATGTGACTGTGATACTACTTGTCTTGCCATTACCAAGATTCGCGCTTACAAGGCCAGTGATCAAGTAATCCGTTTCTTGAAAGGGCTGAATGATCAATACTCTGCTATTAGGTCACAAATAATGCTTATGGATCCTCTCCCTAGCATTTGCAAAGTATATTCCCTGCTTGTTCAACAAGAAAGACAAGCTAATCTTCCCATTGATGAGTCCAAGATTTTGGTCACTCCATCTTCTGATCAGCATCATCGTGATAATCAGTCTAAATCATATTCCAATATGCGTGGTAGGGGCAGCACTAGAGGAGGCAGATATTCTGGCGGCAGGGGCAGAAATAATCGTGTTTGCATACACTGTGGCATGTCTAATCACACCATTGATACTTGTTTTAAAAAACATGGTTATCCTCCTCATTGGAAGCATGAAGGTGCTATCAATCAATGCAATACTGCATCTGATAGACCTGAAAACACGTCGGGATCTGATATTGAAGCAAGTGCACCAGCATCTCATGGTTTGGCTTTTACACCAGAGCAGCATCAAGCATTGCTAGCCTTACTTCAAGGCTCATCACACTTGCAATCTCATACCATTAACCAGTTAACCTCTCAACCTAATAACCTTGCATCAGGTACTATCTGTACTTTCCCAAATTCATTTCATGCTGCATCATTCATTTTAGATACAGGAGCAACTGATCATGTTTGTTTTACTCGTGAATATTTTCAGTGTCTTAAGCAAATTAAGCCAATTACCCTCAAACTCCCAAATGGCAGTCTTGTTACCACTAATCTTTCAGGCACTGTTCAGTTTAACAGCAACTTTTACATTACTGATGTTCTTTATTTACCCAATTTTGCCTTTAATCTCATTTCTGTCACAAAATTAACCAAATTACTCAATTGTCAACTTGTTTTTGATCATAATTCATGTACTGTACAGGACAAGTTTTCTCTGAAGATGATTGGCACAGCTGAGTTACATGGTGGATTATATTTCTTGACCTCTCCTTCAGTTACATTACCTAAAACACCTCCCATACATTGTATCAATTCTTCTGTTAATAATTCAAATAGTCATTATCCTGAATGTAGCCTATGGCATATCAGATTAGGACATGCTTCTAATTCCAAATTGATTGAACTCAATAAAGATTTTCCTTTCATCAAACCTGTCAATATCAAATTGCCTTGTGATGTATGTTTTTATGCAAAACAGAAAAGACTGCCTTTTTCTCCTAGTTCTCATGCTTCTCAATCCACCTTTGACATATTACATATGGATATTTGGGGTCCATTGGCCATACCATCCATGATGGGCTATAGGTATTTTTTAACTATAGTTGATGATAAGAGCAGATTTACATGGCTGTATCTTATGAGACTAAAATCTGAAACCACCTCTCATGTCAAGTCTTTTGTAACATTGGTTAAAACTCAATTCAACTGTCATGTCAAGTGCATTAGATCAGATAATGGCAATGAGTTTTTGATGCCTGATTTTTACAATCAATTAGGTATCATTCACCAAACATCTTGTGTGGCTACACCTCAACAAAATGGTATTGTTGAAAGAAAACATCAACATATCTTGGGCATCACTAGAGCCTTTTTATTCCAAGCTCATTTGCCTCCCTTATTTTGGGCTCATGCAGTGAGTTATGCTGTGCATATCATAAATAGACTTCCCACACTTTTCTTAAAACACAAGTCACCCTACCAAATTCTGTACAACACTTTACCAGACATGACCAACCTGAAAGTTTTTGGTTCTTTGTGCTATGCAGCCACTCTAAAATCCAATAGAAAGAAATTAGATTCAAGATCTAGAAAGTGCATTAATCTAGGTCATAAACCTGGTGTAAAAGGACACCTTTTATTTGATCTGCATAATAAGGAACTGTTTATTTCTAGAGATGTTGTTTTCTTTGAGTCTCACTTTCCATATAAACATAATCCTTCTATGCCTTCATCTGCTGCACACACTACTACACATCTGGATGATTTGTTTGATGATGTGTTTCTGCCCAATCCAGTTCCCAATCCTACATTTAATCATTCAGTTGACAATGGTCATACTGAGAATAATTCTCATTCTGCAGATTTCAATTCCAATGAAACCAACCATCCTACACATTCTCCTACCAATGAAACCAATCATCTTCATTCTGGGAACTGTGAGCCCATACCTGTAAGAAGATCACATAGACAAATTCATCCTCCTAATTACCTAAAAGATTATCATTGTAATCTGCTTCACCATCCTGACTCAGCTGTGGCTTCATCTTCATCCACCTGTAAGTATCCTATTTCATCTGCTATTTCCTATGATTCTTTTTCATCTCCTCATAAACATTACATGTTAAACTTGTCTGCCAATCCTGAACCTACATCTTATGAGCATGCTATTTGTGATGAGAATTGGAGAACTGCTATCAACACTGAGTTGCAGGCTTTGGTTAAAACTAAAACATGGGATCTTGTGCCCTTACCTTCAAACAAGAAAGCCATTGGCTGCAGGTGGGTTTTTAAAGTAAAAATGCATGCTGATGGCACTATTGAGAGATACAAGGCACGACTTGTTGCAAAGGGGTTTACTCAAACTGAAGGATTAGATTATACTGACACTTTCAGTCCAGTTGTTAAAATGACCACTGTTAGAGTTTGCTTAGCTGTTGCTGCTGTTCACAATTGGCCTCTGTTCCAACTTGATGTTAACACAGCCTTCCTCCATGGTGATCTTAATGAGGAAGTTTACATGAAGCCTCCACCTGGTCTCATTTTGTCTACACCAAATCTTGTTTGCAAATTGCAAAGATCTCTTTATGGTCTGAAGCAGGCCAGCAGACAATGGAATACAAAACTCACTGACACCCTTATTGCATCAGGTTATATCCAATCCAAAGCAGATTATTCCCTTTTCACTAAGACTTCCTCTCAAGGTTTCACTATGATTCTGGTTTATGTTGATGATTTAGTAGTTGGAGGCACTGATTCTCATGAAATTTTGCAAATCAAAACTTGTTTGGATGCTAAATTCAGTATCAAAGACTTGGGAATTCTCAAATACTTCCTAGGCTTTGAAGTGGCTCGCAGCACACATGGTATTTCTTTATGTCAAAGAAAATACACTCTTGATTTGATTTCTGATGCTGGTCTTCTTGGTGCCAAACCGTGTTCCACCCCTATGCAACCTCATCTTCAACTCCACAAAACATATGGCACACCTCTCTCTGATCCTACTCCCTACAGAAGGCTTATTGGTCGTTTATTGTATCTCACACATACCAGACCTGAAATTTCATATGCTGTCAGCAAACTAAGTCAATTTCTTGCTGCTCCAACAGATAAACATATGTTAGCTGGTCTACATGTTTTAAAGTACCTCAAAAACAGTCCAGGCCAAGGACTCATTTTCCAATCTAATACATCTCTATGTCTCAAAGGTTTTTCAGATTCAGATTGGGGGGCTTGTCCTGATACACGAAGATCCACTTCTGGTTTTTGTTATTTTCTTGGCACTTCACTCATTAGCTGGAAGAGCAAGAAGCAGCCTGTCATTTCCAGATCTTCATCTGAAGCTGAGTATCGTGCCCTTGCTCAAGCTACTTGTGAAGGGGTTTGGCTTCTCAATATTCTTCATGATTTTCACATCAATCACTCAGTACCTATCATCCTTTACTGTGATAACAAATCTGCCATGCATATAGCTGCCAATCCTGTGTTTCATGAGCGCACCAAACACATAGAGATCGATTGTCATGTTGTACGTGAGAAAGTTTTAGCTGGAGTTGTTCATCTTATGCCGGTTACTTCTAAGGAGCAGGTTGCGGATATCTTTACCAAGTCTCTTCAACCTGGTCCTTTCAATATTCTGCAATCCAAGCTTGGAATGATTGATATTCATTCCAGCTTGAGGGGGGCTGTAAATGATGATGAAAATAATAAAACAGTAAATTCTGTTTTCTCTTTGTAATAACTAACTTTAGGAGTTAGTTAGAAGTTGTTGAGAAGAGTTAGTTAGGATCTAACTAACTCCTTTAGCTATATATAGTTGTCCTCAATATTGTAACAATTCAAGATTGAGAATCACTTTTTCATCTTTGATCACATACAACTTTTCTCCAAGCTTTTCTATTCCTTTGGTTATGGAGTTTCAGCTCATTATTGTTGTATGTTCACATTATCTAATCTAGATGATAAAAATCAACTTGAATATGTTAAACAACGGCGCCCTTGTAACTTTGAAATTCTGTTTTCAAGAAAACAAATAGTGGATCCGATATTTAGGATAACATGTACAATTATGTACAATTAGCTTATGTCAAATGATAGATTTTGAAAAATGACAGATTCTAGAAACAGATGTCAGACACGACGTTTGTGACATTGTATATAAGAAAAAATCAATTTGCAAGATATACAGCAAATAACAATTAAAACAATAAATAACGCAAGAAAATTTGTAGCGTAATTCGGTAAAACCACACCTACGTCTGAAAGGCACCCTACCTAAGAAAGGAAATTCACTATTTTGAATTTGTATAATTAGTCTTATAGGAAAACCAACTCCATGTTGTCCAATGTCTCTTCCTAATCCTAGTGAATTTCTATTTAGGTCTCCCACTAAATATGAGAACCTCTCTCACTTCCTTTTAATCACTAATCCCAAGTCACACACTCAATAAATAATTTTCTCTCAACCACTAATCTCAAGCGATCAACTCAATAAACAACATATTGGTGTTGAATTTACAACTCAACTAAACAAACTAGACTATATGCTTTAAGATATGAATGAAAGCGCTAGAGTGGTGCACAAAATAACTCAAACAAAGACTCAAAAGAGTGATCCTCTAAATATGGTGAATGGTCCCTCTAAATATGGTGAATTTCACTTTTAGTCTCTCTAAATATTTCCTTCAAAGAATGGTCCTCCTAATATTTTACATCCGCACTTTTGATCTTTCATGCTAACGGCCGTTTACAGAAGCTGGCGTGAAATGTAAGGTGCAAATTTTTTCATGACTGGGCATACACGTGGTAGTGCCAACATGGCGAAAAACCTAATGTATATGCCACGTGGCAATTTCTTCCATTTTTTATTTTTTATATTCATAAACCCATAAATTGTAGCTAACTCGTAGCCAATTCTTAACTAATTTAAATACATTATTCTAATTTAATTACAACTCTTGAGCTTTATCTTGAAGCACCTTAACACGATAACCCTCACGTCTATCAATAAGAATCACTTACAATGAACTCTCATTGGGTTCATAGTTCTTTTTATACTTCCTAGCGTAGTTCTCTTCATTACATTTTTCTTCTTCTTCTTCATGTTCTTCTTCTTCCTTTTGTTGATGTTGTTCATTACTTCTTTTAGCGTCATTTGTAGAAACACGAAACGACGTGGTATCTTCCGCCTTTTGAATGAGTTCTTTGCAGCTTTAGCAGATGAATTAGTGGGTTCCCCATTTCCACCCTGAGGTTTAAAGAAGAATGCCATTAATGAGGTCATAATTCACATTGTCCTACTTCAGCATATGTAGCAGTAATGATTTTTTTTAAAAAAATTGTATGCAGACCATTAAATATTCTCACATTCTTGCTTTATCTAATGACAAAAATTTCTTCAGGATTTACATAATATCTTCCACGTGCTTAAAACAGTCTTACCTTGTGAATCTGGTATGAAGAATGTGAAACTAAATGGTCATATTATTGAGGAAAGATAGCGAGGAAGAAAAACCATTTGTGAATTCTTTTAACAAATAATGATGATGCATCAAAAATCAACAAATAGACTATGTGGATGAATTCATATTTCACTGAGACTTTTGAACAGTGCATCAAGTTTTATGTATGATTGTGGCTTTCAAATTTTAAATACGCACCGGTAATAATCAATAAACTAAAATAGACCGGTAACACTTAACAATAGATAAAGTATAAGTCCCACCTTTACATATTGCTGAACCTTTTCAATTGTTTCAAGTGGAGGGTGCTTCTTTATGTGCTCCCTTATACCAATTAAAGAGTATCTGTAGAAAAATAACAAAATTTAACCTACTATATTCCAATAGTACTGTAATACAACTCATATACATAAATACAACCCCATATCATGTTCGCATATTTTAAGAACACATTTTTTTTTACTTCTTTAATTGATTGTAATTATGTTGTCTTGGATTGTTTTACAATTATTTTCAGGATGATACACAAATCCTCGCTGCTTCGGGTGATCAAATAGTGAATCTCTGTTGTTATCAGTTTACTAGTGTTTGCCGAAACAATGGATGGATAAATATAAAATTTCCTACAATATTTAACTACGAATTAGCTACGACTTTAGCTACAGATTAGCTACGAATTTTTCTGGATTCATGTACAATATTGACTTTAGCCACGTGGTATGCTACATAAGCATATTTGCCACATTGGCACTGCCACGTGCAAGCCCGATCATCAAAAAATTCCATGTGGCAATGCCACGCCAACTTTCGTTAAGAGACGTTGACAAGATGGACCAAAAGTGTAGACGAAAAATTTAGGGAGGACCATTTTTTCAAGAAAAATATTTTTAGGGACTAAAATTGAAAATGATAATATTTATGAGGACCAAAAACTTATTTAACTATTTTATCTAGTAAGTGATCTCTAAAGAGAGAGAGGTATTTTATCTAATCGGTTTATATAGAGAGAGAAAGAAATAGAAGTATTTTATCTAATCTATATGATAAAAATCAAGTTAAGTATGTTGTACAACGGCGCAACCTCATACTCAATCTTCATTCTTGAGATTTTGTTTTCAGGAAAAAAAATATTGGACCGGATGTTTGGGACAACGTGTAAAATTAATTTATGACACGATGTCTGCGACATTGTTAAAAAAAAAATCAATTTGCCAGATAGACATCAATTAATAATTAAAGCAATAAATAACACAAGAGAATTTGTAACCCAGTTCGGTAAAACCACACTTACGTCGGGAAGACACTCTACCCAAGAAAGGAAATTCACTATTTTGAATTTGTACAATTAGTCTTATAGGAACAACAACTCCATGTTTTCCAATGTCTCTTCCTAATCCTATTGACTTTCTATTTAGGTCTATCACTAATTATGAGAACCCCTCTCACTTCCTTTTAATCACTAATCCCAAGTGACAAACTCAATAAACAATGTTCTCTCAACCACTAATCCCAAATGATCAACTCAATAAACAATATATTGGTGTTGAGTTTATAACTCAACTAAACAAACCAGTCTTTATACTTTAAGATATGAATGAAAGCGCTAGAGTGGTGCATAAAATAACTCAAACATAGACTCAAAAGATAAACTCTAACACAATGAATCTTCAATATATGCATACCTCAAACATGAGATTTGAGTCTCCTTAAATAACAATGCAATTCTGGGATTTTCTCCCTTATATAGTTGATTTGATTTCTTCCGGAATAATAACAGATATTGTTGGATTTGATTTGTTCCACAAAAGTATCCAACCATAATATATGATTTGTTTTTTATTCAAATTCAAATTTAATGCTTCATTTAAATTGATTTGTACTTCAATCCAAGCGGTCAAATAAATCACATCACGCATTGCTAAAAGATAGCAACAAATTTGGTTGTACAGTGATGCATAAAATACGCGCCAACATAACAACAACTTTGTCCTGCAGACAAGGGCCACATGCTAGGACATTTGTTCCCACGTGTTTCTTTCTTCATAAAAGTTGTTGGGGCCATATGTGCCACACCAGCTAGAACATCACGTTCAACACATGTTCATACCATTTTGTTTTGTATAATGTAGCAAATTCAAAAATGAACAATAATATCCCCCTTTGGCAAATTTTGGAAAAACAACATTCTTTAGAAACATACAAGATGTGCACCATAAGTTGAGAATTAAGCACACCACATAGAGATCAAAAAATAGCAACAACAAAAACATCATCAACAACACACATTATAGCAAACACATAACAACAACACACAATAGCAACAAAAATTAGTAGCACAAGTCAGAAGTCAAGTGGTTGCTACACATAGTCAATGCTCCATAATAGTCCTTCATGAAGTCAGTCGTGCAATGCTCCAATAAACAGTTACCATATGAAATCATTCAAGATCAGTTTGTCATGCATGCACACATAATTATTAGTTAGTAGTCAAGATTCAGAAGCTACTACTAACACAAATATTAGCTCACACAAGGACTATGCGTCATACTAGATGCTCTAGCATGTGAGAAACAACATCCAATGCAACACATCTACACCAGATCATCGGAATATCATCAACAACAGAAGAGATGGCATTAACCAGCAAACAGGAACATGAGCTCACATCACCATCCCACATCACACAAGTATACATGTATACACACCATTACACCATTACTCCCCCTTTTTTGCCACAACTTGGCAAAGGTGTGAAAAAATGAAAACCAGAGAAAAACCACAAGGCATGAACCATTGACATTTGCAGAACAAAAAATGTCAAATCTGATGACTTTAGTCTACAGAGCTTGATTCTTCTTCTTCTTCTCTTTAGGATTTTGCATCTTCCTCGCTGAGTAGATATTTACTCTTGAGGTCTGAGTCTTCACAAAGAAGGTGAACTCCTTATATAGCTACAAAAATCCAGCTCCAAAAGCCCATAAGGATTTAGGTCATAAATCTGGTTGAACTTTTAAAAGCACATGAGATTAATCTTCAATAATGATGATTTCCAATCTTGATCGATCTCATTGAACAACTCAGAATCTCTTGATTATTCTTACTGAATTTGATTTATATTACATCCTCCAAAAACATATGATTAATCAAATCTTTATTAGAAAGATTGAGATCTTTGTAACAAGTCTGAGACAGATGCCTCAAAGATCGTGGACCATTTAGCTTGACATATGTCCATGTAACACAATTCTAAATCTTGGCAATATCAACTAAAATCTTTACTTGATATAAAACATAACTCCAAATTCTCAAGTAAAGTATTCAGAATAAAAGTCTTGCAGAAACTGAACCACACTTTAAATCATCTTTAATTGAGATTGGAGATTTCTTCATCCAGTGCCAATCCAAATTAGAAATAATAAAGGTTTCTAACCAAATACTGAAGCGAATATTTAGTGTAATAAGATAAATTTGTGTGTAAAGATGTCACATAACATGTTCCGACATTCTTCAGAACATTCTTCATCCCAACGAAACTAAAAAAAAGGTTTATAAGTATGAGCTTATAGATGAAAAAAGCCCACAACTTCTTATGAACACCATATTGGAGCAACATCCTTTCTTGAGTATCATCATATCATCATCTCCCCCTAATTTTATCAAACTAGGCAAGGGATAAAAAGGGTAAAAAAACAAACCAGTCCAGTATGTGCACAAGTACTAGATAACAAGAACCCAATAGTACATACCACAAACTTTCAATAGCAACAACAACAAGTTGAGGAGACAAAGCTCAAACATTTCTCCATATAAAAAATAGATCAGGTTCATCAACAGGATCACAAATGTGTAGCACAATGTCTATGACATATTTCCCAACAAGTTATAACTGAAATTCAGCAACCAATGGGAAATACCATCATTATTAACCATAAATTCCTTCATCAACTTAGGATAACCAGATCCATCATTCATCATTATTTTCAATAACTGAGCATCATTAAGAAGTTCCATAATTTCATTATATTCCAGTGCTTCAACATAATGTTCTTTTTCAAGAGTTATTCTCCTATGATGAGCAACATTCCTTTTCATCCTAGCTGATTTCTTACTAATTACCACATATTTCTTCTTCTTCTTGAGTATCTTCTTTGTCTTGGTAGGAGTGGGGATCTTCTTGAAAGGAGTCATTTTAGCCTTCAGCACAACCTTTCTATTTTCCACCTTTTTCTTTGACTTCTTGTCTGAGCTTTTACTAAGACCAGCATCTTTAGTAACACCTTAATTGACATAAGCATATCCAACATGAACTTAATTGTTCTTATGGAGAGAACCCACATCAACACTGACAGAATCATTGACAACATCATCAATGTTGTCACTCACATTATTCACCACATCATTCACTTCAGAATTAGTAAGGGCAACATGCCTATCCTTCCTCTGAGTTTGAAACTCAGTCACCAACATGTCATACAGGTTGTCTAGCACATCCTAGTTGACATGTTCATTCATGTACCTATTGAGGAGACACTTTTCACATCCATCTGATAAAGAGTGAACATAAGGCTATAAGGCAAGCCTAGCAACATTGTGATGGCTTCAAGATGAGCAATAGGAGTAGAGTTTTCAGCATAGCCTTGTGCTACAAGTTGATCCTTATTTCTAATAACAGTCTCAAGAATTTTCTTATTACTATTATTAACAACCTTAACATGAGCTACAATAATATGAACCTAAATGTCTTCATTGGCATGATCATCATCACTCACAAGATTATTCTCAAGGGTTACATCAACAAAATATGGAATATTATGGGGAACAATGTCTAGGACATGTTTCCTGACATACAACTTATACCTGAGATTCAACACACCAAGAGAAACACCAATTTCAGCTTCATCGAACACAATACCTTTATTTAGAATAGTGAAAAATCCAAGATTATGAGAAGTAACCCCAATAAGAAGAATTATGCCATAATCACTAATCTTATTTAACTTCTTCTTCTGAACCACTATTGGTTGTTCAATGTATGGAGGATCTCCAACTTGGCCATTACCCTTCCCTTCAATGACAACTCCTTGCATGAGTCTCATAAAGTCCATAAGTGATAATTCAAAAACACGAGTAAGATGTTAAAGCATCTTGTATGACATCTTGGTTTGCTTCCCAATTTTCCACTCTCCGCAGGTTTTGCCTTCTTCAATCATGAGTTTTGGCAATCCTTTGACAACATCTTCATATATGATCTCCTACATGGTCTTAACCTTGTATGAGGGCTGAGAGATCCACATATAATAGTTGTATTTGGATCTTGAAACCTTCATTAGCACCTCTTGATCTTTTCTAGAGACAATACATTTAGACACTTTGTAGCTAACATTCAGAACTTGATCACATAGTTGACTTATGTTGATCATGTTAGTAGTTAATCCTTCTACTAATAACACATCATCAAGACAAGGAAAATATGGACTAACCAGTTTGCATATGCCTTTGATTCTTCCTCTAGCTCTATTACCAAAGTTAACATAAATATTTGAGTAAGGTTTTAACTCTTCAAGATAGCTCTTTTTACCAGTCATGTTCCTTAAACATCCACTATCAAAATACCAATATTCTATTGAGGGAACTCTAAGAGATGTATGAGTTATAAGACAAGTGACAGTTTCTTTGGGCCACACTTTCTTTGCTTGAGTTTTCTTCCCTTTCTTTCTGTTGTACCTTGGCTGACTATAAAACTGAGAATATCGATATAGTCTATAGAAAAGGGGTTTTATATGGTCATATCTTCCACAGTGGTGACACCTCCAAGATGATTTCTTGTTGCCTTTGTTGTGAGGGGACACATATTGAGCAAGATAATTGGACATGTGATCCTTCATCAGAAACTCCGATTTCTTTTCAGCAGCAACACAATTCTATAAGGAACTTTTACCTTTTTGTTCATGGAATTGTATTCGAACCCTATAGCATTCTTCTCCCCAACCTCCAAGATATAATCTAACATATCAAAACCACTGTTTTACATACATATAAATTTTGTCATATTGTAAAGTTTAGTCTTAGACAATGTGACTTCCTTTTCCAGACCTTAAAATGGTTGAGCCAAGCTTCTCCTTTTCCTTGAACAAATTATTTATGGTCTTCTTTTGTTTCTCTTCTCTCAAGAAATATCTCTTCCACTCAGTGATAAACTCTCTATAAGTTTTAACTAGCTCTTTTGTTGAGATATCTTCATCACTAGACTAACTACAAGAGTCATATTTTACAGTGAAATCCATCACCTTATTAGCTAGTTATTCTTCACTTTCATCATTATATTCAGACTAAGTGACTGACAATCCATATTTCTATTTCTTTAGAAAAGTAAGACATTCAATTTTAACGTGTCTAAACCCTTCACATTCATAACATTGCATTCTATTTCCTTTGTTCAGGGGGGTGATGTCTGACACCTTGTATGGAAAAAATTTCCTCCATCTTCTATCCAATTTCCTTGAGGAGATGTTAAAATTTCTCCCAACAAGGGCTATAGCCTCTGAAAAACTTTCTCCACCTTGATCTTCATCCTCTTCAGTGTTGAACACAAAAGCTATACATTTGTTCTTCTTTTCAGATCTGTCATTCAAAGTCATCTCAAAAGTTTGCTAGGAACCAATGACTTCATTAACTTTGATGTTGCCAAGGTCTTAGGCTTCTTCAATAGTTTTGACCTTCATATCAAACTTCTTGGGAAGAGATCTTAGGATTTCTCTGGCCAACTTTTCTTTAGACATCTTTTCTCCCAATACAAAGGAAGTATTGGCAATGTCACATATTCTGACGTTGAAGTCATAAATAGTTTCATCTTCATGCATTTTTAGATTCACAACATTTGTAGTGAGGAGCTGCAACCTTGACATCCTAACCTTGGATGTGTCTTCATGAGCAGTTTTGAGAATCTATCATGTATCTTTGCTTTCATTACATGTGTTGATCAATCTAAACATGTTATTGTCAACACCATTGAAAATAGCATTTAAAGCCTTGGAATTTTCAAGAGCTTCATTATCTTTTGCATTAGTCCACTCAACTTCTGGCTTTAAGCTTGACGTACCATCTTGAGAAACATTCACATGGTGTTTCCATCCTTTAACCACAACCTTACATGTTTTGTTGTTCATGGATTTTGAGAAAAGCAACCATCTTTTCTTTCCAATAAGCATAATTTGTATCATCCAAGGCATGTGGTATGTTGATTGACCCTCCATATTCAGGGAGAGTCCTGAATAGAAGTTCACGGTTAATATTAAGAAAAAGGCATTGAAGTAGGAGAGTTCAAATCCGGCCAATTTGGACTTCTGGCTATTAAAAGTGAATTTCATTTAATTGGATTAACACCCTTCAGGCATAGGTGATTTTTCACTAATCTAGATTACTAATTCATGTGTTATTTTATTTATTGCATTTCTTTTTATAGTTACGCATTACACTTGTCATACACATTATTACAACATTGTGTCTAACATCTTGTTATCCAGAGAACATAATTTCACTTAAATTATCCAAACCCATATGTTTACGCATGTTGTTCCTCTATAATCATCCAAGCATGAATTCCTCCCTAAACTCAAACACCATTGGGGGCCTCGTCAAATGCGACTCGCCTCATCAAAATAACTCATCTAGACTAGGACTTGAACACAACTTTCTTCGATCCATCTCTTCATTATCAATATTAAGTTCCTTACATCATTGTTTCAAACCAACAACTTAGGAAACAATTATTCTGGATTGAGCCCAAATCTAATCTATAGTACAACGACCCTTGGATCCAATTTGTATCCACAACTATCAACTTAAAATTAGGTTGGGACAACGGATCCAACAAGGAGGAATATCTTAGAGGCTCTCACTTATCATAACTTTCTTCATAATAACTCATGTCTCTATGAAACAATTATATAAAATCTATGACTTAGAGTAAAAAAAATATACATCATCTGATCTCAATATCTTTCATTTCGTCTTCACTTAATGAATTGAGTTTTGGAGAATTTATTTATACCACCTGTTGTTTCACGGTTTTGAAAATTAGCCACATAAGAAATTATTGGGTCGAGTCGAGTACTAGGTCGCTCTCTTTAAGACGTTTCACGGCACTGCCCAAAGGTATGCAAAGCAGACGAACTACTGCGCCGCCTCCAGGATAAAATAGCCCAGATCTATATTGTACGTTTACTACTTGCATAGTAGATAATCAGTCTAGAAATACACCCTATAATGGTACAAAGGCTATTCAAATATGGTATAAATACCACTCGTAGTATCTAGTATAACAACATGTCATAATAATTTCTCAAACCAAGATAAATTCAAATAATTATCTAAAGAGAATTCAAAAAGATAATACTTGTAATTTCTCAACTAACACGAGGAGAAATTAACATAATTCTCTAAAGAGAATAAAAGAAAATACTCGGAAAATTCAACGAGTAGAAAGAAAGGAGGAGAAGTTGGCGATTTGATAATTAGAAAGACACAGAGTTATGAGAGTGGGGAAGGAAAAACTCAAAATATGTATTTGGTGTGTTTTGAAATGAAACAAGGAATTTTCTTATATAATGAAGTGAGGAATGAAATATATCTCACCTAAGCAATGTGGGACTAAGGAAAATTTTCAACTAACACGCAATGTGGGACTTGACATAAGGAACTTTTTAAAAATCATCTCCATATATTTGAATATTGACATAATGTTCTAACAATCCCCCACTTGAATTTAAAAAAAAAAGTATTTCAGAAGTGTCGTCAAACGTTTTCAAGATTGTACGTAAACAAAGGTGTCTACAACTTGAACCTTTGCGTAGCAAGTAGGATTCTGATTCAACAAGAGTGACACAATTGTCTTAAACTCTATCTCAAACATCAAACTCGCGCACAACCTTTTCTTAAGGTGTATTCTAATAGCTCATGCTTTAATGACCTTGCATGTGTAACCCAGTTTAGTGAAGGCTTTAGGAATCCTGCCTCGAAATTCCATAAGAATCGGCCTAAGTTCCACAATCACATGAGTGAGTCTATCAAAAGTACTCTTATAGCCTAGGTACTCCCTCATACAAAATATAGATCTCATTAAGAGTTTCTATTATCCCATCCATGTATCGCCTCAGGATTCATGCTTCTCTTATTTAGTCTAGCATGATCACCTCATATTACTCACAACTTGTTATTACGCATTGAAATTATTTCTTGGGATCTCCAGTCATTTAGGTCGGGTTACCATCATGAGCAACTCATTTCTCTATAGGCATTAGTACTATCTTCTTTGATGTATTCTAGACTTTCTCTCTAGCTAATCCTTTAGTCAAAGGATCTGCTAAATTTACATCAGTGTGTACATGATCCACTCTTACAATTCCTTTACAGATACAATATATGACGGTGTTGTGATTCCTTCTTATTTGACGTCTTTTACCATTATAATAATAGTTCTCAATTTTTGCAATAGCAGCGGTTCTATCGCAGTGGATCAACACAGCTAGCATAGGTTTTTCCAACAAAGGGATCTTAGCTAGCAAGCATCTTAACCAAATTGCTTCTCCATTAGAAGTTTCTAATGTTATCATCTCACACTCCATCATGGACTGAGCCAGGATAGTCTATTTCTTTGATTTCCAACATACATCTCCTCTAACTATATTGAATATATAGTCACTAGTTTCTTTGGAATCATCTGATAAGATATTCCAATATGTGTCACTGTATCATTCAAGTACAACAGGAAATCTATGATAATGCAAACCAAGATTCACGGTCTTTTAAGATACTGTGTGACTCTCTAAATAGATTGCCAATGCTCATTACTCGGTCTACTAGTAAACCTGCACAACAATCCTACGACATATGCAATGTCGGGTCTAGTACAATCAGAGGCATACCTAAGACTGCCAATGGTGCTCACATATTTTGTTTGTCTGACACTTTCACTAGCGTTCTTAAAAAGTTTCACACTTGGATTGTATGGCGTACACGTAGATTTACAGTCAAAATAATTATATTTCTTTAAGATCTTCTCCATGTAGAGTGATTGATCTAAAGAAATTCTTTGTTTGGATCTCGTGATCTTGATACCAAGATTCACGCTCGCTTCTCCGAGGTGTTTAATATCAAAGTTTTTGCACAATAATGATTTCACATCATTAACATCTAGAATGTTTGATCCAAATATGAGTAGATCGTCTTCATAGAGACATATGATAGTACAAATGCGATTCTCAGATTTTTAATAAACACATTTGTCACTTTCATTCACTTTGTACCCATTCAATATCATTAAGTTATCAAACTTATCATGTCATTGCGTTAGACCTTGTTTTAGACCATACAAAGACTTATCTGACTTATCGACCTTGTTTTCTTGCCCATGAATTACAAACCCTTCCAGTTGGTCCATATAGATTTCTTCTAAGTCACTGTTTAAAAAAGGTTTTCCTAACTTCCATTTGGTGTACTATTAAGTTATAAATAACATCCATTGAAATAAGTACCCTAATGGATGTAATTCAAGTGTTTGGAGAAAAAGTATCGAAGAAATCTATATTTTCTCTTTGTCTAAAACATTTGGCTACAAGGCGAACCTTGTACTTATCGATTGTTCCATCAGGTTTTAGTTTCTTTTTCAAAAGACATTTATAAGCAATTGGCTTACAAACATGAGACAAGTCTACTAAGTGCAAGGTCATGTTAGATTCAGAAGAATTTATCTTATCATAAATAGCTTCTGGCCATAAATCTTCATCCAGAGATGATAAGGATTCATGAAGATTTATTGGATCTTCTTCTACATTATAAGTCGCATAATTGGGCCCATAATCTTTAGCAACTCTTACTTTTTTACTTCATCGAAGTTCTATTTCTACTTTGTTGTTGCTTTCAGTGTTTCTTATCACATGAATGTGATTCGATTCGGTGTCCCCACTACTTCTCAATTTGACAGGAAATTTGTCTTCATAGAATTCAACATCATTCAATTCTATGATCACTTTAGCATTTAGGTCATAACACCTGTATGCTTTACTATTTGTTGCATATCCAATTAATAAATTCATAGGCTCTATTAACGAGTTTGACTCGCTTCAGATCCAGAATTCTGACATAAGCCAGGCAGTCCCAAGTTCGTAAATAAGACAAGGTTGATTGTCTTTTCTTTAATATATCATAAGGAAATATATTACTTCTTGACTTGGAAACTCTATTAAGGACATATCAAACAATAAACAAAATTTCCCCCACCAGTGAGATGCAACACCAGAATTCAACGTAATAGCAACAACTAGTTCAGTAAGAGTTCTATTCTTTCTATCTGCTTTGCCATTTATTTCAGGAGAATATGGTGCAGTCATTTCATGTACAATTCATTATTGTTTATAAAATTCATTAACTAAACTAAAATAATATTCAATTCCCTTATCACTACGAATTCTCTTAATCTTGTTACTAAATAAAATTTCAATTTCATTCGCAAAAGTCTTAAACATAGCAGTTTCACAAAAATATTATTTTTTAGTGATTGTGTACAAATCTACCCCAATAGACTGACTAAATCATGCCTTATTCAGAAGAAAACCAGAAACAAGATTCTTTATCTCTAAAGTATACATGACATCCTTCAAGATTACAGTTTTTTCAGAGGTAGACTTTGTTCCACTTCTCCAATACCGACAACATTAGTGGTAAGGGAAACTCCCAACAACACTTTCTTATTCGTGTATGTTTTAAACACTGCACGATCATAACATACATGATGATATGAGTCAATGTTTAATCATCAATTACATTGATTTCAGTGATCAAAGTAATAAATTGCTCATCAGTCAGGTTAACATGTGCATTAGGGACAACACGAGGTTCAAGCCTGATCTTACATTTTTTTAATCATATGACCTAGTTTTCCACAATTAAATTAAGATAAAACATCATTGTCATATTGTTATGGTGGTGGTTATTTCCATTCAATTGGAGTAATTAGATCCCTTGAAGGATTCTAATTCTTAATTCGGTTCACAACATTGCAATTCTAATTCTTTAATTATTTTCCAAATGGCTTAAGAACTACACCGAATTTCATTTTGTTGTTTGAAATAACCAAGACTTTTTCTCTTTGATCATGTTTCTAAGATTCTTCTTCAGGCGAATAATCAGACTCTCAATTAAAAATTCTTTTATTTTGCCGCAAAGTATAATTTTAAAAACTTTCAAACTATGGGGCAGTTTGTCAATATTAAAGGAAATTTAAAATGGTTCATCTAATCACATACCTTTTGGGATAATCTCATAAGAAATCTTTTGAAGTTCGTGTCATTGAGTCTCCATGGATCTTTCATCTATACCATATGATACTTGTGATAACGACTACCTGCATACTCCTTTGCTCCAGCTTCTTCGTGTCACACTTTTTTTCCCAGAGCATCCCAAACCTATTTTGCAGTATCGAAACTACTGTAATAATCACAGATCATCTACGAGTCTATTCAGAATATGATTTTGTAATCATTCTCTTTTCATAAGGTGATTTCTTCTCTGAGCTGTAAATGTTCATTTTAATATATGCAGCATATTTAGCTTCAATACTATTAAGTGTTCCATCTAAATCCACATCTTTACCGTTAATTTCTTCCGTAGCCATGGCAGTTCGAAACATCTTAAAATTGTTGTTTCACGGTTTTGAAAATTAGCCACAAAAGAAATTACTGGGTCGAGTCGCGTACTAGGTCGCTCTCTTTAAGACGTTTCGTGACACTGCCTAAAGTTATGCAAAGTAGTCGAACTACCACGTCGCCTCCAGGATAAAACAACCAAGTTCTATAATATATGATTACTACTTGCACGGTACATAATCGGTCTAGAAATACACCATCTAATGGTACAAAGACCATTCGAATATGGTAGAAATATCACTCATAGTATCTAGTATAACAACCCGTCATAATAATTTCTCAAACCAAGATAAATTCAAATAATTCTCCAAAGAGAATTCAAAAAATTAATACTTGTAAGACATAGAGTTGGCGCTTCGACAATTTGAAAGACATAGAGTTATGAGAGTGAGGAAGGAAAAATTCAAAATAAGTCTTTGTTGTGTTTTGAAATGAAACAAGATATTTCCTTATATAATAAAGTGAGAAATGAAATATATTTCATCTAAACCATGTGAAACTAAGAAAAATTTTCAACTAGGACTTGACATAAAGAACTTTTTCAAATTCATCTTTATATATTTGAATATTGACATAATATTCCAACATCATCCATGTTTGACAATCAATTCAATGCATACATCAATTTGCTCATCATCGTTGAGAGTCACTTATTTCGATCCAACTCATTAATTCTCAAATTTATTTTAATACAATTCCTTAACAACTATTTTTTTTTTTGTAAACGTCTAATTTTTTCACTTCATAATAAGAATGTTTATTTATTTAATTTTATACTAAGCTTTTTCACTGTTCTAAATAGATGAAACACTTATCATTAAAAATATGTATAAATTGTCTATCCTAATACATAGTGAATACTAATAATTTTATCTTATTTTTATTAAGCATGATACTACTTATTCTGGAAAGGATGGATCAGTTTTAGCTTTCAGCTTATTTATATATAAACAAATATAGATTTGATTCTGAATGATCAGCTTGCCTCTGGACCATGAGGACACATGTCTCAAAACTAACACAAAAATGTATCCATTTTAGTGACTCAGCCACAGCACCAATCCAAATTGCAAGCAAAGCAAAGTTCACATTCACATTGCACATGTGAAAGAATTATTTTAGTTAAAAATGCTTTTACACTAAGCAATTAGAATGTATAGATAATAATTTCCAGTAACATACAAATTTTGTAACATAAAGTAAGCAACGGTGGCAAAGTGTTACTAAAAGTATTTATCTTTTATTTAAAGTTTGCCAAAATTGTCAAAGTTTGTTTCGGAAAGCCATTGTATAGTGAAGTTTGTGGTCAGAGAAAGGAATCATTCCCATGTTCATTGCCCATATCTTTATTTATTTTTTTATTTTTTAATTATTGTTACTACTTCATGATTATCTCTTTGTATTCTAGTTTTGTAGTTTTAGTTGTGTTTCTTTAAATTATTGTTGTTACATTCTACATGATTTGAGACATGTATAATTGCGGGTCTAACTAAGGATTCATAATACGTGCGGTTTATTCTTTAAGAGTTTTTTAAGGATTGTTAGATCCCTAATTTTTTAACTAAACAATTATTTTTTTCTAACAAATTTTCATTAATTTAGTAACAATAGTGAACTTTGATTTGTTTGTCTTAAGAAGCAATGATTTTGACATATTCAAACACACTAAGTCGACATTGTTAATAAAAAGCTATTAATAAAAAGCTAAATTTATGTTTATTTATTTATTATTATTAAATAAAATAAAAATAGTATTTATGTATCGGTATAAGGGTTGTGGCCCGAGCCCCGAATTCTCCCAGGATTGGCGATGTAGCATATCGTCTTTTGAGAGAGAACTTATAGTCGTCCATTTACTAGGATTGGTGCTCATTTCTTAATTATGTTGCTCGTTTTCTAAATCACTCGTTTGTTAGTGAGAATCTGGAAGATGATGTTTCCTGGTCCACTGTGTGTGCGTGTGTGTGTGAGAGAGAGAGAAATATCATGTTCTCCTAAATAATAGGAAAGTTGACTATCCATTTTCCACGATTCTAAGAAGCGGTTAATACTTTCTTGGAGCCTAAGGACCAAGTCCAGGGATTCCTTATAAATACCTCAAACCCGAGGTTAAGTAGGGGATCCAATTCATTTTGAAAAACACCACATACATATATTCTTCTGTCCTTGTGTGAGCTCGCTCTAGCGCTGCAACAACCTCAAAAACCTTTGACAACCTTACATCGTAAGGAGTTATCATATAGTATATTTTTAGCAAGTAATTTGCATCCATTGTGGAGCCCGGTAAAACTGATTTAGACCACACTTATCATTACTCACTATTCATTTTCGCCATCACCACTCGAAGGATGAAAAAACAAAGTTTCGAGATCATTGTCAACACCATTGTCATAGGTTTCGCTGGTGGAGGAGAGCAGAGTTCCTCCCAGAGAAAATATGCCAAGAAGGTTTTGACAGCAAATAACATACCCACGGACATCATAAAAACCCTAGAGAGAGACAAAATCCAAAATCACCTTCTCCAATAAATATGTCATTGGCACTCTCCATCACAACAATGATCACATGGTCATTACGATGAAATGTTATTGATTATCCTTGGAAACTCAGCAGATGTCTTATTCTATATCGCCTTTTAGGGGCTCAAGATTGACCCATACGACATTTGAGTTGTCATACCCCAAAATTTGTCCTACGTTTTTCATTTTTATCTAGCCCATGGTCCTTGGTTCATGTGCATTCAAGATCATTTCAAATTCAAAATTTGGAAGGAAAACATTTTGCTTAGAATAAAGTTACAAGTCATATTCAAGGGGGTCTATTTTCAATTACCACTTCAAAGTTTCATTACAAAAGATAAAATTACATATTATACAAAAAAAAAGTCATATTTGATTTTAGGTTGACTTTTGGTCAAACAGTTGACCAAAGTCAAACTAACCCTATCCTACTTTGATCTTCATCCTTATTGATCCAACATTTGTTGTGCCTTCAAGATTCTTCAAATCCTCGATGTTCTTGATGCATTCCAATTTCTTCACAACATGCCAAAATTCCATCACCATGATGCCATGCCCAGCTTGATCATGCCTTGCCAAAATGTCATGTCAAGCCAAGTTCACTCCATCATATGCACATTAACCCTACAGAAACATGGAGAAATTAGCATCATGCTCTTTTACAAACAAAAAAAAACTCAGCCATACAAACATTTCACCCTTACACACATACAAGTCAAGAACATGATATTCAATGCATACACATGACATACACAATACACAAACAGCCTGCTGAAACCTCACTAACAGTCCAATTCACTCAATTAACACAATCATATTTCAAACATTCCCATGGCAGTTCAAGTTTCATAAGCATAGCAGTATAAATTCCCATAGCAGTTCAGCTTCCATGAGCACAATTTCAACTATCCAATAGTTCAATTCAAAGCATTCTACTAACTGATTTTTTTTACAGTTAAGCCTTACTAACCATTAAATAATAGTTCAAGCAAGTCAACTCAATTAGCATAACTACCAACATAACTAATCTAACCTTTCTCTAACTACCAATTCAAACATAACTAACCAAAATTTCCTAACTTCTAACTGAATCCCTAACCTCCAAATTCCATAACAATTCAACATAATTTCTAATTATTTTACAAATGACAAACTAATCAATTAGCTAATCCTAACTATCACATTCAAAAAAATTCATAACAATCCTGCTAACAAAACTAACCTAACTATTGAAATTGAAACTAACTTCAAACTAACATTAATTTCTAACTAATCCTAACTAACATTTTTACTAAGACTTAGTCATGGTTCAAATTCCATAGTAATTCAATTCATTACTAACTAATCTAATTACCAAATTCCACTTGTCTAACTATCACAATTCCATAACTAACTCTAACAAATCAACACAACCACTAACACTCCTAACATACTAACTAACATAACAGTGCCATCAACATAACTACCTAACTCCTCAATCAATTTACTAACAATTCCATTAACACAGCATACATTTTCTCTAGCTAACCAACAATTTAACATTTTTCTCTAATCTCAAACTAACTACCATAGCAGTTCAGAATCTAACTCAGTTTTATAACTAAAAATAACAATTCAAAACATTAAACAAATTCTATAATAGTTTAACTAACTGAATTTATAACATCAACTAATTCTACAACTAACTTAATTGTCACTAACTACAATTTCAATTCATGTTGGGTTTCACAAGCCACTAAGACCAACAGCTTTTCTAGCACTATCTCCATTTTGCTAATGCACCACCCCATGCTGAACCTAGCAAACACATGGCTTGGGCTTCTGAATGCTAGGCCCGGTGCCCAGTTTCTTATCAAATCCCATGGCTCAGTTACACCCCCCTGTAGAGTGGAAATTATTTAATTTACTTTTAGTTTTAGTTTTCTTCTAATTCCCCTTGTCACATTAAAAAAATATTATAATTCTTAGACTAGATTTTAATTAGGATTAGTTTTTAATGTTGATTGATTGATTATAATTTCTAGTTAATTTCATGATTAATTAGAGATTAGGATTAATATTGATTAACTGTAATTGCTAATACCATTGTGTTTTCTCTTAATTACATGTGCTTAGTATGTTTTTAGCATGATCATATCCTTGATTAGATGATCAAGTCAATTCTTGATCAATTAATTACATTTGATATTAGACTTGTCTTAGGATTTCCATGAACATTTTTATGCCCCCCTTAGAACCCATATTTATTCAAATGATCATAAGTCCCTTGATCATTTGATTGAGTTAGACCTTCACATTTTTATTACCCTTGATTCACCAAGTTAATCTCAAGTCTAGTTTCACATTCAAGACCTTAGAGATAGAAGGACATCAAGACTTGATCATGTTGAGCTTCATCCTTCAAGCACACCTTGCCTCATCAAGACAAAAAGACTCTTCTCTTTTAAAACCCTTGTTAGTCATTATGTGAATTGTGCGCTACGAGCCTTAAGCAATGGAGAAGAATGAGAGTGATTTTTCTTATCCTTGTTCTGAATATCTTTGAGTACGGGACATAGGCCCCAGTTACTCAAAGTATTTGCCTTCGTTCATAAATTTTAGTGCAATTAAAATCAAACAACTTTCAAACTTTCTTCCCCACAGACAATACTTCAACAATCCCCCATCAACAATACCTTTCTCTTTGGATCAAACACTATATTCTTTTGATACACATACACTCTTGAGGTTAATCAACAGTTATTGGTTAATCACCTCTTTCATGGGTTAATCACCTTCACTGGGTTAAACACCCATCTCTGAACCATACACAACACTTGAGGTTAATCACCAGTTATTAGTTAAACACCTCTTGCATGGGTTAATCACCTTCTCATAGTTAAAAAACCCTTTCGTGCATGTTTGCCCTGTCAGATCCAGTGCTTAGGCAAACCCCCTCTTTGTAGGTCTTAATCCCCGGATCTAGGAAAATTCCTACAACTCTGCATTGGCTAATCACCAATTATTGGTTAAACGCAACACTTCTGGTTTAAACACCATTTTTGTTTCCTCCTTGGATAATCACCAGTTATTGGTTAAACGCCACACTTTTTGGTTTAAACACCACTCTTATTTTTCTATTTGGTTTAAACACCACTCTTATTTTCTCTTTGGTTTGAACACCGCTCTTCTTTTCTATTTGGTTTAAACACCACTTTTATTTTCTCTTTGGTTTAAACACCACTCTTATTTTCTTTTTTGTTCAAACACCACTCTTGTTTTTTCTCTTTGGATTAATCACCATCTTGGTTAAAACACCCATATCTTTGGTTTAAACACCACACTTATTTTCTCTTTGGTTTAAACACCATTTTTATTTCCTGTTCCTGGTTCAGAAACCACTTTATGGGTTCAAACAACACACTCTTGGTCCAAATGACACTTTAACAACACCTTCACCATTTCACAAACTTTTTCTCAATTCAATTCAATCACAAACTCTTTTCAAACATAAATTTCATTCTTTTCAAAAAGAACTATTATAATCCATTTCTTAGTAGTCAGACTAAAAGCGTAGAGCATCCGAACAAGGATCAGAATCAGCTAATGTCAAAACACTTCTAGGATACGATTATAACTGTTTCCTAAAAACAATCAACAGACTCGTAGTTTTCTACCATGAACTACGGAGCTTTGATTTTCTCATAGTACTGTGAGAATATGTAGGCACGAGGTTAAGCCTTGGCGAGCACATTAATTAATAAACTTATTTTCCCCTTTATTAAAATCAATCGCAAGTAACCTTTAGATAATAACACATATTCGCGCAAAGAACAATCAAAATGGTTCTCGTTGAGTACAACGGACATGAGGGATGCTAATACCTTCCCCTTGCATAACCGACTTCCTTACCCTTTTTCTCTTCCCCTTGGGTTTTATCTATATTTTCCCTTTCCTTTTGAATAAATAAATTTCGGTGACGACTCTGTTGTATCTTCGAGGATGCGATGCGCTCAAGTATTTTTTGCAGTGTGACCGCTGGCGACTCTGCTGGGGAATAGCTTGTTGGGACTCCCCATCAGGTTGGCGACTCTGTTGGGGAGTCCCTAAGTAAGTCAAGCCTAGTTTTATTTTCTTTCTTTGCATGTTTGGATGTTTATCTTTATCGCTTTACTTTCTTTATCTTATTTTATTTACCATATCTTTATTGCTTTATATATTCATCATATTTTGGATATTTGTTATATTCTCTATTGTGGGTTGGGCTTTGTTATGTTACATAACATAAAATCTCTATACCCGAGCTTTAGTACACACACATGACAATATGTGGTAGAGTCGTGTTGACCTCCTTGGTGTTATGCCTCGATTATGATTAACATGAGATGCCACGCCTAGAGTAGATCCTTTTGGGAGCATCATTATCTTACGAGCCATTCGTTCCAGGAAGTGCTATCTAAAAATGGGTATATGACTCTAGGGACCTTTTTTAGGAACCTCCTTCTTTGAAGAATAGTACCTATCTGTGAGGGGATATAGGTTTGCAGGAAACCTAAGACTCTATATACCTTGATTATCATGAATTTGTCAGACCTTTGAACCCGTATCAAGAAATATATACAGATTATCCAGAATATATCGAACATTTTAATCAATGGATGTTGCGTACATATTTGCATTTTTGTGCACGTGAAAATCATTTTTTAGCATGTGCATAATTTTCAAGGAATCCACATTCATCCAGTCATAGTAGAGCATTCAGTTATGGGAAAATTTGACAGAAGAACCATTTTTCAGTATAAACTCAAGGAACCCAAGCTAGATGAGTTAAGGAAACTTGGAGCTCACTTGGTTAATGATTACGGAGATGCTTTCAAGAAGGGTTGTAGCAACTTGTTGAGTATTCTGTTTACCAAGGAGGATACTGGCTTAATCCTCACCTTTGTACAATTCTATGATCCTACTCTGCTTTGTTTCACCTTCCAGGATTTCCTATTGGCTCCTACTTTGGAAGAGTTTGCTCATATCTTGTATATTCCGATCATAGATCATGTTCCATATAAAAGCTTGGATGGTTTTCCAGAGTTTACACTGATAGCTCAAGTTATTCATCTCAAGAAGGAAGTGGTTGAATCTAACGTTCGTACCAAAAGCAACACCAGAGGATTTCCTTCAAAGTTTTTGATTGAAAAGGCCACCACATTTGCTAATAGTGAGAGTTAGGATGTTTTCTATGCGATTTTTGCTCTTCTCGTCTATGGGTTGGTACTATTTCTGAACGTTGAAGGCTTCGTATATAAGGTTGCTGATTGATCCATTGTCACACACGGGTCGAAAACGAGTAACTAAGAACGGAAGTCTAGGGAAGCGACACTCGAGTATCGTATCGCAAGGACTCTTGGAAAATTAACCACATAAGAAAACAAAATATGGGGTTTCGATTCGATTTAGAATAAGTGATTATAAAAAGTGATTTTGTTTTGGTTTCCTAACTTATCATTGGTTAATATAATTTTCATGTCCTAAGCGGATTCTAATCCATTTTCGATTACAGTAACAATAACAAGCGCATTGATACTAATATATGATATGTGTTCCTAATTTCTGAATTAAGCAAATGAGTTAAGCACACACGAATTAAGCAAACACGATTATGGAACATATATCAATCAAATTAATTAACACATATTTTATAGAACTTGAATAAAGCATACAAGACATAGAATAAATGATTGAAAGGGAAAAGATATTTGATTGAAAATTAAGAAACCTCAAAGTATCGGTGGAAATCGATTACAGCAGATCAATCTTGTGAACTTTAGTTCTCCATGAAATAGTCTAAGCAATATTGTATCTTCAAAATTCAGAATAGGATTAATGTAGTAGTGAAAGACCTAATATAATAAAAGGGAAATTCGGGCCCTTATGGAATATGACCCAAAAATTATAAAAACCGGCCCAAACTAACTATTTTAATTAAGTCTGGAACTTCAACGAATTATTAGACCCTCATTCACTCCAAGTCTTCTTTTGACTTAAACATGAAACTTATAGCTCTTTTTCTTATCTTTCTAACTCATATTATAACACATCAATATTATTTCCATATCTCAAGTTATGGTCTTCATAGTGACAAGATACCAATTAAATATAAAAACACACTAAAACAGTAAAAATAGTATAATAAACTATAGAGTTGCATAAGTACAATAGTAGAAGAATATGTATCAAAATAAACTGATCAAATTCCCCCACACTTGAACTTTTGCACTCCGAGCAAAATTATAAATTCAAAACTCAAAACAGGAAAAAACAAGAACAAACAAAACATGCAATTCCAAAGGTTATCAAGATACAAGGTGCAAGCAAAATTCTAATTCTAAGCTTCAAGAAAATGGCATTAGTAAGTAACTCTTTTATGATATCCAAAGAAAATATGAAAAACAAATTACCAAAGAGTACATCAAGAGAAGCAAGATCCTCACAAGATAAAATTCACTCAACTCTCAAGTTTTTAGGTGGATTGTTTACACTCAAACCACATCATGAAAGAAAGTACTATCATAAGCTTGAATAGACTTTAACATCACAATTGAGTTACATACACACAAAGATCAAAATGACTTTTATTCAATTGTAACTTGGCCAGGATACGGGTGAGATAAATTATAAGGGGATACTAGGCTAAAATCCAAAGGGTCAAAAGAAAACTGAAAGAGTTGCGGGAGTTGAACCAAAAATATTTCGTTAACTTTCAAACAACAACTTCTCAACTATTTTTCTTGTCTTTTATCTTTTTATTCTCTTTATTTTTTTCTTTTTCAGATCAAAAGGAATATGTAATGACATCCTTCTTTTCTTTTTCAATTTTTTTTAATTTTTTTCTTTGTTCTGTCAACTTTTTTTTAATCAAATATCACAATTATAATTATTCAACCACACATAACTCCAACAAGACTCTTTCAACCCTATGAATGGATGATAACATTATTTTTCACTTTCAGACTTGTAATGAGTTTAAATAAAGAATGCGATAATAGGCTCAACGGGGATTTTCAAACAAGGGATGATATTATTCAGGGTTGGCTTTTTGGCTACTGCCTAAAAAATAAACAAAACAAAAACAAGTTGTTTTTATCATATCAATATGCATAAGTAAACAAAAAGTTCCAACAAGGGTCAATTCAAGTTCTAGAGACTAACATACATGAGTAAAACACACAAGAAAGAAAAATATGGATTTTTGAATGTTATCCATTAAAAGGCTCAAAATCTCACAAGGTTAATTGATTTATCATAAATGATGTACAATTTAGAGTGTAGTCCTACATATCATACTAAGAATGCATAAAAAGAATCAATCACATCACACCACAAGTCTTTAATCAAGAGAACAGAGAAAATACTCACAATTACAACTCGAAAACCATAGAAAAAACATGTCATTTAAAAAAAACAAGTAAGTAAATGAAAAACAAGAAAACACACAAGTAAACGATTCCCTCCCCCACACTTAAGACATACATTATCCTCAATGAAAGAACATAAGTATAAAATAAGAGAGAAAAGAGATAGGAAAGAATGCACATGAGGAGTCAAGGCGGATAGATGACCGCATAAACAGTCTTTCTCAAAGAGAGCTCTTTTACATTATCTTCTTCTAAAGTGGGACTCTCATAGAGTAGCTTAAGACGGTATCCATTGACTTTGAAATTTTTATCAGTATCTTCACTTTTTATTCTTTGGTCAAAAAACATTCTTCTATAGGTGAAAGTATCAAATGGACAAATGAAAGTGGTCTTCTTTTTGCCCTATTGTACAATATAGATCTTATTTTTCAAAACATCCAAGATCAAGAGGTTAAACTGCCTTTGAGGCTGCCTCACTACTTTTGCTCCATCTTCAAGTAAGACCTTATTCATACACATTGATGATTTAGTACCAGGAATGTCAATCAAGATTCATCCAATTGCCTTCTTATGTTCCCTCAATACTTGTAAAAACTTTTTTTCGTGTTCAGATTCAAATTTAAATGAAATTATTACAGGAAAAATTCCATTAAATTCTAAAAATGCAGAGAGTGTCTTTAGCACTAAAGTAGATGGTTGCTCAATGGATGGTAAAATATTGACAGCAGGAACTACATTTACATCTGCAACATCAACTTTATTAGTAGAAATCTCATAAGAAATATCAACATGTAAAGCAGCTTCAATTTTAGCACAAACTGAACATAAGTGAGTATCAGTACAAACATCACAAGTATAAGTGTCATAAAAATCAGACAAAGAGGGAAATCAACAAAAAGTGAATCAGCTGCAACAAGTTCTCTTAAGATTCTATTTTGATCGGTCATTATATGATTATTACATTCAAAATCAGAATCAAATCAATATATAATCAAATAAAATCACTATCAAATATGACATAAAATCAATAATAAAATCAAAAATAAAATCAAAATCAAATTACTATCAAATCAGACTAATAAATTCACAAAAAAAATCTAATGAAAAAAAAACGATTACAGTAAAATCTAAAAATTATGAAAACTTGACTAAAAATCAAATAAAATCAAATAACGAATCTACTAATTTTTTTGGATTTTTTTGAGAATATAAAAAACAGAAAATAAATAAAATAAAATAAAATAGAAAACAAACAAATCAACAAACAAACACAAAATCAAAACAAAACAAAATTATAACAAGACTCTAATCTAAGATTCTAAAATTAGTTAATATTATCAAAGAGTCCCCGGCAACGGCACCAATTTGATCTGATGTCGCACACAGGTCATTAACGAGTAACTAAGAACGGTAGCCTAGCGAAGCGACACTCGAGTATTGTATCACAAGGACTCTTGGAAAATTAACAAAATAAGAAAACAAAATAGGAGGTTTCGATTCGATTTAGAATAAGTAATTATAAAAAGTGATTATGAAATAAGTTGATCTACTATTTTAGTTTCCTAACTAATCATTGGTTAATATAATTTTCATGCCCTAATCGGATTCTAATCCCTTTTTGATTACAATAACTATAGCAAGCGCATTGATACTAATATATGATATGTATTCCTAATTTCTAAATTAAGCAATCAGATTCTGAATTAAGCAAACGTGTTAAGCACACGTGAATTAAGCAAACACGATTATGGAACATATATCAATCAAAATTAATCAACACATATTCTATAGAACTTGAATAAAGCATGCAAGACATAGAACAAATGATTTAAAGGGAAAAGATATTTGATTGAAAATTAAGAAACCTCAAAGTATCGGTGGAAACCGATTACAGCATATCAATCTTGTGAACTTTAGTTCTCCATGAAATAGTCTAGGAAATATTGTATCTTCAAAATTCAGTCTTGAACTTCAACGAATTATTAGACCCTCCTTCACTCCAAATCTGCTTTTTACTTAAACATGAAATTTGTATCTCTTTCTCTTAGTTTTCCAAATCATATTATAACGCATCAATACGATTCTCGTAGCTCAAGTTATGATCTGCATAGTGACAATGTATCAAATAACTGTTTATGCTGAAAATAAAGTATGAAAATAAAATAAAAGAAAATAAAATAAAAATGATTAAAAATGAATTAATAATGATTAAGAAAAGAAAAGAAAAGAGAAAATGTCAAAGATGGGTTAAAACATCAAATAAAAGTCCAATAAAAATGGAAAAGGTCAACAAAATTAAGAGTGACTTGACCTCAAAATTTGGGATGAAAAATGTTTTTAAATGAATGAAATAAAAATGTTAAAAGAAAATTAAATGGAAAATAAGAGAAAATATGACTTAAATGCAAAAATGATATTAAAAAGTATGCAAAAAATTATATGTGAGAGAAAATATTTTTATAAAATTATGAAAAAAAAGATGGAATAAAAAATAATAAAGGAGCTATTTAAAATTAATTTTGGAAGAAAAGGAAATTAAATGATTTAAAAAGAAAATGAAAATAATTCAAATGCAACGAATAGTTGTGTGTCACGCGCTGATTAGCTGGAAAGTTTGAATTTGGCACGGAAGCACGCGAAGCAACTTTGTCTTCAACCTTTAGATTTTGATTTTGCAATATCACAAACTCTTGTTTTTAACATGAATCAAACATGGATTCAGTTGTTAAACATCTCATTCTTTGTGTCTCCCTGCATCAGAGCCATTGATTGGCTCTGAGCAGGGAGAATTTGCTCAAGAACTTAAAGAACCCTAATTCTTCAAAGTAAAATTAAATGACTTTGCATCAGATAAATCCTAGTTAGGAGAGGGTATTTGATCAGTGGAACAAGGCGAAGAGTGTGGTAACTTGTTTGCTTGAAATAGTAACTCCTATCTACCTTTTAGATTGGACCTTCATAAGTCAATAATGGTAGATCTGGAAGCAAGGTTGCAGGAGGATTTAGACCACGACAACGCTTCAGACAACTTCAGATGATGTTGATGAAGGATTATAGGCAAAGAAATGAAAACAAATGGGCTTGAATCAAAAATGAGAGTGACTAGTTATTTGAGGTATCAAGCTCCAATAATTTCAGAGTTTCTTTGGCTTTCAAAATTTGAAAATGAAGGCAAAATCTTCCTCTATTTATAGGGAATGTGTTAGGATTCAAATACGTGTGGAATGGATCTTAATTCGTGTGAATCAACTTGGAAACTTTCAAATGCAACCTGTGTGAAAGTTTGGTGTCAAACTCATGATTTTGGAGCTTTGTAAGTTGTTTCATGTTATAGTCAGATGCGTTTGGTCATGGGAAACACGTTTTCATGTGTGAGAAGTGGTACCAAGTTGATTTGGGCATGATTCTACATTATAGGTCACGGTGCAAAACAGAGCTTAGGTCACCATGTTCATGCTTAGGCCAAATCCAATCCACTTGCGCGTTTTCCAGTTTTCTTTTAGCCAAATGATCACTTTGTGGATTAGAAAATGATGCAAAAATAATAATGTCCAAAGGATTTTTGAGGTGAAAGTTGCATGCTTGTGAAGTTGAGGTTGTGACCTGAGATTTTGGGTTGAGCAATTGGTCAAGCAGTTTAGGGCATGTTTGGTCACTTTGAGGTCCCAAGTTCATGATGGCATAAATTTTGATTCCCTTGTGCATTTTGAGTCAAACTTGGGAAAAACTATCTTTGACATAATCTTAATAAAATGCAAAAGGAATGGGATCAAAATAAAGCTTGAGTTAAAAATGGAAAGGTTGGAAAGTAGTGATCATGGCAAGGTTTTTGCCCATTTTGGCAACTTGGTACTTTGCACAAATGAGGTCCTTAATGAATGAATTGATGTCTTACCCTTGAATCAAAGTCGTAAAGGATCCCAAAAATCACACTTGGCTCAAAGAAGCTTGGCATTTGGATGAATATTGAAAAAGTTATGGAGTTTGGACCAAAGGCATGGCATACTTGCAAATTAGGTCAAACCAACTTGTACCCCTTTGTGCAAACTTGATATTTCCTTGAATTTCAAGCCACAAGGTTGATATAACAAGCATCTCTTGATGAAAACTTGATTAGGGCTTCAGTGGTCTTGAAGATAGCTTGAATATTGAGTGATGTGGCATGGAAATAAACACATGAACCACCTTTGAATCATTATGAACAAACTTGCATTTCCCTTGATCAAAAGACCTTTGACTTGCCTTGATTTGAGGCTTGATCACCTACATGAATAACAAGATCAAACAAGTAACATCTCTTAATGAAGTTAGGGTTTATTGACAAGCAAAACAAGGTGAAACCCTAGTGGTAAGATACAAACCACAATGTGGCCATGCTTGTGATTCCATGACCAAATGCAATGGTCATGCATGATATGATTTGATGTATGCAAATAAGATATGCAAAAAGGAAAAAAAGAAGGGTAAATTTTGGGGTATGACACTTTTTTAAGGGAAAATTATGCACTTTGGTAAGGGTTACGAATTTTGGAGAGCAAAGCACGATTTTTACATCATCAAGGGTGATTTTTAGGGCATTGGAAGCCATTTGAGGCCATTACTTCAAGTGGTTTCACATGCTATTTTCATCTATCATTTTTGGTATTGTAATATGAATTATGAATAGCTAAGCTCCTCTAGGTTAGGTTGTGTTATGATGAACTTATTTCAATATTGTTGGGTAATATGTTGATTTGACTTTGTATGAACCTTTTGAACTATAAACATATTCAATTGTTTATTGTTCTTAATGCTTTTTATGTGAGATACTCTTTTAAATTGATTGTGGGCATATAGGGAATATTGACAATTAGTCTATGTGTTAGACCTAGTGCAATTGTTGTACTTATGCTGGTTGAATGGGAATAGGAGACCCCGAGTAGTGGCATAGGAAATTAACATTACGTGTATCACCTAATCTTGCTTACGCTGGTGGACTAGGGATAGGAAGCTCTGAGTAGTGATTAGTGAGTTATTTCGCGAGGGGTCGGTTATAACGGCTTTGGTAATTCTTTGTGGGGTTAGAGTGATAAGATCAGTCAGACAAGGCATTAAACATCAAAAATAAAGAAATTGGGGATTCTAACAACAATCTGACTGCTTTCGTAATTCTGTTTAAACACTTATTTACTTTTCACATTGCAAACTCGAAACTCCCTCCCCCCTTTTACTATTTTCTATACATTGCACACATTTTGTCTTGTTAAAAAGAAATCGTTGTGGATTCGATCTTTTTATTACTGTGACATTATCGGTACACTTTCTTAGAAGTCATTAGTATACCATGAGAGTCTTCAGTCATCTTATTTCTAAAAGTTTCACCATTAATCAACACATTAAAAGACTCATTAAGCACCACAGCTCAGTTGGTTCGGACAAGGAATCTAGCTACATCCATGCATTGTCCCTTTAAAGTATTTTCATAGTATCTTAACCAAGTGACTATTTCCTTATCCACGTCTTCTTCCCTCCATTCTCTAATCTCCAAAAACCATTGACTCTGCAAACTCTTAGCTTCCCTAATAAGATCTCTAATTTCTATGGATTCACTTTCCTCTAGTAAACAGAGATTGGCTCCAAGAGGGGTAACTTTTATAGAGAAATAATCCCCAATATTAAAGCTAGTTTGAATGTTATATGACATACTAGGATTTACCATAATACCCATATACGCCTTCGTGAACCTTGAAAGCTCTTCATCGTTAGATTGTTTCATACCCCAAAATTTACCCTACTTTTTTCAATTTTGTTTGGCTTATTGCTCATTACATCTGTATACTCATATACCCTAATCATCCATCACAACACAGGCATTTACAATTGCATTTTCAAATAAGCATCATTGATTCAAAGAGTCTTGCTATTTATAATACAAAGATAGTGGATCAAGCTTATGATATGTCTTAGTTTTTTGGCACAACAGTGATGTTTGGTTCATTCCTTATGGATCAATGCTGGTGGGACCCTAATTCTTGATCTTTGGCACTTGTGGATCATGTGGTTTGTATCATGGTATTGGATTTGATCATGGAACCCTAATTCTTGATTGCATCATGGCATTGGAGTTGAGTATGGATTGTTAGTATCACATTGGTCAACCATAAACGATTGACTTTGACTGGTTAAATCTCTTGTGGGTTTGTTCATTGAACTAGTCCATTATTTGTTTGGTGTGGGTTCGAGGCCATGCATTGTGTTTCATTCTAGAGTCAAGATTCATGTCCATACAAGATCAAATTGCAAGATTCAAGTGCACATATTCAAACTCAATTTGGAGGAAAAGTTCATATTTCTTAAGATACAAGTTACATTCATTTCAAGAAGGCCTTTTTTATTTCAAAAATATCCAGGTTCATTACACAAAGTTTAAAAAAATCAAGATTACACAAAAATACTTTCTTTTTCTAGAGTTGACTTTTTTTCAACTGCTGACTTTTTGGTCAAACGGTAGACCAAAGTCAACTAATTTTTCCCTTCATTTACAAATCATCCCATTCACAATTCTTGGTGTTGTCCAAAATTCCCATCTTGAGGGGCCATGGTGTGCTAAGCTTCTCCATTGTCCAAAATGCCTTACCAAGCCATCCCATGTGCACAAGTCCTGCAACAAACAAGCACCATAATCAACATGCCATACACATTCATGGCATCATCCGTAAAATTAGTTAACTTTGTTAAAAATGATAACTATCATTCCACAAGTATAACACCAATACATGCTGACATACATTCAAACCAAGCTCAAAATCAAATAACTTTAACAAGTGTTACAGTAGAACTGACTCTAATTGTTGTATTAATTCAAACAACACCATTAAGTGACCTTACAACTACGTAACACATTCATCATTTAACAACTAACTATAGTAAATTCTTTAACTATTAGAGTTTCAAAACAACTAATCAAGTTCAAGCTTTAAATACTCTAGCTGTTTTTTCAAATATAATCTAATTCATTTAAGTTAACCAATGCTAACCACTAACATTTCAAACCATTTTTACTTGCATAAGATTCTAATAGAATCTAACAATTTAACACTTACTTGGTTAATTAACTAACTGTAAGTAGACTTCTAACAGAAGTTCAAAGTAACCTAACTTTTGTTCACTACAAATCAACTGTAGGGTCACTCAACAATGATTCACATTTTACTACAACAATAATCTAACTAATGCATTCATAACCAGTTGATTTACAATTCAAATTTACGACTGAGAAAATCCCACTATAAGATTGTTTTCTTCAATTCATACAGATAGCACGTGTTGATTTACTTGCTAACAATTTCTGATACCAAGTTAAACTTACTAACCAATTTCAATCCAACAAATGCAACTAACATAACAACAAGCATTTCAAATCCATATTTCACACTAATAGAAATTGGATCCATTCTTCACTAACATAATGCTAACACTTTAACACACTAACTGTAGAAACTAACATCATAGTTAACATCCATTCAAATCCCTCTAACCAAAGCCTGGAGGCGATTTGGGCACCAGAGGCTTCTAAGCCCATGACATTGCTAACAGAGTCCCCATTGTTTCCAGATACACCCCCTTTCGGGAATAATTACCACAACCAGCGATGGGCTTTCCACCCTAAGGCCCAATGCCTTTCTTCATGGCATACCCCAGTCCAATGCATGCGCCTCCCTGCAGTTGGGCTTGATCTTGCTCTTTATTAGTTTCTTTGCTTTATTTGTTTCTTAAATATCATTTCTAATATTTTACACATTTTATTAGAATTCTATATAGTAATTCTTAGAATTGTTGTTATCATTTAGTTCATACCTTTAAAAAACAATATACTTAGACTTTTTAGGTTTTATTAATTTATTTTTTAAAATAATAAAAACAATACACCTTAGTCTAGAAATAAATAATTAACTTTAGAATAATTTTCAGTTAAGATTTTAGGACAATTTCCAATTAGATTTACATTATATTTTTGGTTAACTTTTAATTGTTTTGGTTAACTTTTAATTGTTTAGTTAAACTTTAGGTTAATGTTAGAAAAAGTGCATGGTTAACATCTTAACCTCTTTTTTAGGATTTTAGATCTAATAACAATCCATGTGCTTGATTCATACTTTGATCATATCCTTGATTGACTGATTGATCAAAGTTATCTTTGATCAAATAGTCCTTTGACACATGTCTGATTCCCCTATTCGATCAAGTGATCAAAAACCTCTTGATCACTTGATATGACTGATCCTCTGCACTCACACTGCACAGGATATCTCAAGCCAAATCAAGCTTCATACTCAAGGCTTTGAACACTCTGGACATCAAGAAAGGATTAGTGCTTCATTCAAACACAACAAAAAGATTCTTCTTCATTACTTGTCAATTATGATGTGAATTGTGCTCCACGAGCCTTAAGCAATAGAGAAGGATGAGAGGGATTATTCATATTCTTGTTCTAAGTACCTTTGAATACGGGACGTTGGCCCCAGTTATTCAAAGTATTCGTCTTCGTTCATAGACTTTAGTGCAATTTAAATCAAATGATTGACAAATCTTTTTCCCCATAAACACTACAACAATCAACACACATCTACAATACTCTTCTCTTTGGACCAAGCATAATATTCTCTTTGGACCAAACACAATATTCTCTTTGTACATCCATACATTCTTTGGGTTAATCACCTAATGGTTAAACACCCATCTCTGAATCAATACCTTCATGCATTGCCTTGTGGAGCTTCATGGTCTGGCAACCTTCATACATTACCTTATGGAGCCTCATGCTCTAGCAAACCTCATGCATTACCCTGTGGAGCCTCATGCTCTGCCAACTCTCATGCATTTCCCTATGGAGCTTCATGCTCTAGAAACTTTCATGCATCGCCCTGTGGAGCTTCCTGCTCTGACAACCCTCATGCACTGCCCTATGGAGTTCCATGCTCTGGCAACTCCTTTCTTATAGGTCTTGATCTCCTGGATCTAGACAAAATCGTACAACCTTGCATTGGCCACACCATCTATTGGTTAACGTCATACACTCTTTGGTTCAGACACACATGTTCTATGGACTCAAACAACACAATCTTGGTCCAAAAAACATTTTCCTCATTTCACCATCTCTTTTACAATTCAAACAAAATCTCTCCATATTCACGCAAGTTTCTTTTTCTATTCACTCAACTCTTTATTTTCTTTTATCACACAAATCATTTCCAAAACAACTCTTTCTTTTCATAAAAGAACTGTTATAATTCGTTCCTTAGCAGTCAGACTAAAAGCTTGGAGCATCCGAACAAGGATCAGAATCAGCTAACGTCTACACACTTCTAAGATACGATTATAATTGTTCCCTAAAATCAACCAACAAATTTTTATTTTCTACCACGAACTACGAAGCTCTATTTTCCCATTGCACTATGAGAATACGTAGACACGAGGGTCCAAATCCTTGGCGAGCAGATTAATTAAAAACTTTTTTCCCTTAACCATTTGCAAGTAATCTTTACATGATAACACTTATTCACGCAAAGAACAATCAAATTGGTTCCCGTTGCATACAAGGGATGTGAGGGTTATTAATACATTCTCCTTATATAACTGAATTCCTTACCCTTTTCTCTTCCCCTGAGTTTTATCGATATTTTTCCTTTCCTTCGGGAATAAATAAAATTCGGTGACGACTGTTGTATCTTCAAGCATGTGATGCGCTCATGTATTTTTTGCGGCGCGACAGATTAGAACTTCAGATGAACATTGGATTTCCTGAGAAAAGATTTAAGAAAATTTCTTTTATTACTCACCACCTCCGGAAAAGATCTATCTCCAACTCTAGCGTTCGAAGTACCAATCTTTCTTGAAGGTTCTTCTTTCATCTTCAAATGACCATCCCTTGTACTAACTCCAGTGCCTCCTCCCTTGGAATATCCCTTATAGCTATTGAATCTAGGAACATTTGCATGGATCTTTTTGTTGTCAATAAAGATATTGTTCAGTTTAACAGCAAGAACCATAATGTCATCAATATCAAAAAATCTTGAAAAACCAAATATTTTTGCCGAGTTTGTTTCTCTTTGGAGGAATAACTACTTCCTTCACGTTGCCATGAGTGCCAAAGAGATCAAAAATCTGGGACGCCTTTAAACGATTCGGGAATTCTGAGAAATACACAGTTGAAATGCTATCCTCTGTTTCACTTTCACCACTTCTTTCCACCGGATGCGAATTACATTTCAAAACCAAAAAATTTCTAAAACCTCTCCTATAAACTTTCTATCGCGATGATGAAGGTTTAAAAATAAGGGAGTTAAAATTAGTAATGCTTATACTTTACCTTAACTAATTTTCATCTTTCCTAATTTATTCTACAAAACATATCATTCTAAATAAAGTGTTTTATTTATTTTATATTTTTATGTAATAATATTAATATTTTTATTATATTTATTACTTTTAAATTTTTAAATTTTATTTATGTCATGCGATTAATGAATAATTTTATAAAATAACTTGCAACTTTTTTTCACACAATGTTAATTAAATTTTTTAATTTATATAAAACTATTAAAAATACATATAATTTAGATATAATTTTAAAGGGAAGGAGTAATTGCCTCCAGAGGAGACTCACGTGTCCCATGAGGTTCAACTCAACCTTCTCATTTTTATAAATTAATATTAATAATTTTCCTATATCTTGTACTCTTAGAAACTATTCTTTTGCACCCTTTGCATTTAAGAAGCCAACACCCCTGAAATTTAGCCATTCAGAATTGTATATGTTTAATATGCACAACGTATAAATTAAGATAATTTATATTTTAATATTTTAAAATTATAATATTTATATATTTATTATATATAAAATTGTATACATATATATAGTTAAAAAATAATAATAATAAATTAAAATAACTTTGCACTTATGAGTTAAAGATCCTGACTTCGCCACTAGTAGTTTTCTAACATGAATAGGAGCAGAAAAACTTAATTCAGATGCTCAAATTTGTCAAAATACATTATGAAGAAGCTTTCTGGTGGTGTATTTTAACACTGTCATATTCCTTTTTAATATACTCTTGCATTTTAGGAGATAGACTGAAAAACTATTTAACTATGTTTCATTGTTGAAATCCTTTAGATTCCAAATTTTAAGATTAACAAACCATTGCCATATGCCGATACTTTGGATATAAATATAATTTTCCTTAAATTCAAACATGTCCTGCATAAACAATAACCTCTTAAAGTTTTCAAGAATCTTCGAAAACCCCTTTACACAGTAGATGCATTTAGTGTCATGCTATCTTTGTCAACAGCAGTGTCGAATACATTAGTCACCAAGAAAAACAATGAGTTGTTCAAAATCTAGCAGATCTACTGATTTCCTTATCTCCGCATATGTTGAATCACCGGTATGCACAAAAACTTGCGCAGAGTGGAGCATACTCCGGTAATATTGATGCCTGGAGCATATTCCGGTAATATTGATGCCCCTCAGCACCAATATGTCAACCGTTGACAATTGACTTATAGTGATTTTGTTCACCTTCATAAATGGTACCTTCATTTGCAAGATTTGTAATAGCCAGCCTGCAAAACCAGATAAGGAGTCAAAAAACATAAATTGGACAACATGGGAAGTTAGAAGATTGAGAGAGAAAGAGAACAGAGACATGAGTTTATCCATAGGAATTCCAAGATGTTGTCTAATAACATCAAGAGAGGTTCCCCCCATCTTTGTCCTGAAACATCAGTAACAACATTTTAGATTGTGAATAGTGGACAAAATCTTTCAAGTAGTCCCAATTCTAACAAAGCAATGCACATAAATAATAGAATGATTAAGTAATTGAAAAATTAAAACTAAATGCAATATTCTACACATGCATCTCCTAAGAACAAACAAGTGAAAACTGAAACTTATAGTAATCTGATGTGATGAATTTGTATGATTGTGCCATTAAGTTAAATTGCCAGAAAGGTATATGTAATGACTGCTACACCAAATCTTTGTCCAGTCACAATACAAAATGAAGTTTATTTATAGTAATAATTTGTGCATTTTGGAACCCAGTCTAGATGGTAATATAGACCACTCCATTGCATGGAGACACTTTTACTGCACGTTTTGTAAGACCCGTAAACTCAATAAACTGAAATTGTAGATAAGAAAAAACATATCCATGTACAAACCTCACGATCAAACTACTAGATAATTTGTCAATCTAATTCTAGAACAAACAACGCTTAGTGTTGCAATATTTAAGAAACATATGCATTAATACCCAATCAACTTACACTAGTATAAGATATTAGCACTGTTGCATCATCAATAACTATTTCAACATATAATTTTATTCAAAAATTCAGCCAAAGGCCCAACGAAGCAAGCCCAAGTAGAGGGACCCAATCCAAAAACAACGTAGTGAAGTGAATAGGGGAACAGGTGGAACCTCGTCAGAGAGTCGGGCACAAGATCAACATCGGTCACCATTGGCTCTAATCAGACGACTCCCCGAAACTCATATCGGGTTAGATGGAAGCGGTTGTTAAGAAATGTGGTTGGCCCTAACTCAGTCCTACAAAACCGGCTTGTAGGGTGAGGATTACCCCCATTTATAAAGACATGTTCATACCATATATTCTCTGATATGGGCCTCTTAACACACCCTCTCACGCCCAGGACTGGACATCTGGAGCGTGGAAATAAATTGTGGGTGGCTCGATAGCGGAAACCTAATAGTAGGTGGCCCGATAGCGGAAACCTAATAGTAGGTGGTCCACCGGATCTAAAACCAGACTCTGATACCAATAGTAGGTGGCCAACCGGATCTTAAACCAGACTCTGATACCATGTTATAAAATGTGGTTGGGCCAAACTTGTTAAGATAATAGAAAGAGAGAGAATGAACTGATTTGTATTTCATTCATTATTAAAATAGAAAACAATCAATAGCTATATATAGCTGGAATAGTTTGTTATCACAGAGAGGACCGCTCACTATCAAACTTACAGTTATACCCTAACAAACTAATACACACGATAAGAGAATAAAACAAACTGTAGAGTATTCTATTCTAATAAGTCCCCCTTAGAATCAGAGGGTGTTTTCAGTAACTCCCTTTTACTAAAAACTCTTAGCTTGTCTCTTAGAGGCAGAAATTTGCCAGCAGAGAGAGGTTTGGTTAGTGCATCTGCCCATTGATCTTGAGCTGGAACATGAACCACAGTTAATCTCTTGCTGATGACCTTTTCTCTGAGGAAGAAAATATTTAATTCCATATGTTTTGTTCTGTTATGAAGCACAGGGTTGTGAGCTAGAGTAACAGTGCTTAGGTTATCACATAGGATCTTAGGAATCTGAAAAGTGCAGTGTAATTCAGTGAGCAGAGATTGAACCCACAACATCTCAGAGGCAAGCTGGGCCATGCTCCTGTACTCTGCTTCAGCACTTGATCTAGCCACAAGTTGTTGCTTCTTTGACCACCAAGAAATCAGATTTGGCCCAAGAAACACACAAGCTCCTGAGGTTGATCTCCTGTCATCAGGATCTGCAGCCCAGTCTGCATCACAAAAACCTAAGAGAGAAAGAGGCTGCTGTTTAGGTGCAGGTTGAATGAGAAGACCATAGTGAAGTGTCCCACTGAGATACCTCAGTATTCTCTTGACAGCTTTCCAGTGATCCTCCAAAGGGTTGGACAAAAATTGGCACACCTTGTTAACAGCAAAAGACAGTTCAGGCCTGGTCAAGGTTGCATACTGCAATGCTCCAACAATAGATCTAAACAAGGTGGGATCAGCAACAGTATCTGACCCAAACTTAGACAGTTTGCTGCTAGATACCATAGGAGTAGGCATAGCATTAGCTGTAGCCATATTCACTCTAGCAAGCAAGTCACTCACATACTTGGTTTGAGACAAAATGATAGAACCATTAGGCAAATAGGAGACTTCAATCCCTAAAAAATAATCCAACTTACCAAGATCTTTTAGAGCAAAATTAGAGTTGAGACTCTTAATAAGTTGAGCAATATAGGAAGTGGAATTCCCTGTGATGATGATATCATCAACATAGACTAGGACCATGATGATGAGGTTGCTGGTGTGAAGATAGAACAGACTTGGATCACACTTGCTAGGTTGCAGTCCATAATGCAGAAGGGAACCCTTGAGTCTGTCAAACCAGGCTCTGGAAGCCTACTTTAGACCATATAAAGCCTTGTTCAGCTTGCAAACCAAGGACTTGTCAGTAGACTCAAACCCAGGAGGTTGTATCATATACACCTCTTCTTCAAGAAGCCCATTAAGGAATGCGTTATTAACATCAATTTGCTGCATCTGCCAGTTATTTGTGACTGCAAGGGTTAGCACAAGTCTGATGGTAACAGGTTTCACTACTGGAGAAAAGGTTTCTGAGAAATCACTTCCAACCTGTTGGTGAAAACCTTTGGCAACTAGCCTTGCCTTGTATTTGAGAATGGTACCATCAGGGTTTTCTTTTACACAAAAAACCCATTTGCAGACTATGGGTTTCTTGGATTCAGATGGAGGCACCAAAGACCAAGTCTGATTTTTCAAAAGGGCCTGATATTCATCTTGCATAGTGAGGAGTAGCCAAAGCCTACTTGATTGAGGTAGGTTCCATATGAGTTAAGAGCAAGGTAGGATTGACTCTAGGCTGAATAATGCCATTTTTGGCACGAGTTAGCATAGGATGAATGTTGAGAGGATGAATGGGAGGAATAGGGACATAATTAAGGGAAGAAGCAGTGTCAGGAGAGTTTGAGGAAGGGGAAATGGTGTTGGCCTCAGCCAGATCAGAGAATGCAGAATGATGCATGGGAGAAGAAGGAGAGCCTGCATTAGAAACAATAGGAGATATAGGCTGAGTTGGAATGGAAGAGGGAGGGTTTTCTGCAATGTGGGACTCAGCAATAGAAGAAGATGGCTGAGAGGAAGCAGTGGGTGAAACATGTTGCAGTGGAGGAATATTAAAAGTAGGTATAGGAGGAGAAGCAGAAGGAAACCAAGAGGCAGAAGTGGTGGAAGTAACAGGAGTAGAGGAACTAGGAAAGAGCTCAGGATAGGGAAATCTAACTTCATGGAACTGAACATCTTTAGAAATATAGATGTGTCCATCAGCTGAAAGGCATTTATTGCCTTTGTGAACAGAAGAGTACCCTAGGAAAATGCATTCCTGAGATCTAAAAGAAAGTTTGTGAGAGGTATAGGGTCTAAGGAAAGGAAAACAGGAACAGCCAAAGGCTCTAAGGGAAGAGTAATCAGGAGATTTGTTCATTAAGATGGAATAAGGAGATTTATTTTGAAGTGAAGCACTAGGTAACCTATTGATAAGGTAGGCAGCAGTGACAAATGAATGATCCCAATACTTGAAAGGAAGTTTAGAATGAGCAAGGAGAGCAAGTCCTGTTTCAACTATATGACGATGTTTCCTTTCCACTATGCCATTTTGATGGTGAGTGTAAGGACAAGAGAACCTATGAGTAATACCTAAGGGAGCAAGAAATTTGGTGAGAGGCTTGAACTCACCACCTCCATCACTTTGGATACCTTTGATTTTACAATTGAACTGAAGTTCAACCATAGACTTAAAATGAATGAATTGAGTGAGGGTGTCAGATTTTAGTTTTAAAGGGAAAACCCAAACAAATCTTGAGAAGGCATCAACACAGGTCAGAAAGTAAGAGTAACCCCCCGAGGAGACCATGGGTGCAGGGCCCAAAGGTCACACACAACAAGTTCAAAGGGACAAGTGAATGTGGTATTGGACAGTGTGGATGGCAGTCAGTGAGACTTGCCTAAACAGCATGCAAAACACAGATCAATGGGAGGCTTTTGAGGGATAGGAATTTGACAAAGCTTTAGAACTTCAAGAAGTGCATGGTGATGAGGGTGACCAAGCCTAGTATGCCATAATGCATATTTGCTACTAGATATAGAAGCAGAATTATGCATGACTGAAGTAGAGTAGGAATTAGGAGCAGTAGATAAATGCACAGCAGGAGAGGAATGAAAAATAGAGGTAGAAGCGATTTCATTACTGTGAAAATCATCATTACAATAGGATAGACAGTTGCTAGAAGCAACAGGATTACAATGAGAACTAAACTTAGAACAGAAATTAGAACTAGGAGGCTTAGAACTAATAGACTTGGACACAGAGGCAATGGGCTTGGCAAATTTGTAGAGTCCATCAGCTCCAACAGTGCCATGAAGAAGAATTTCAGAAGAATCCTGCGATTTTACAACACAAAATTGAGGATGGAATTCAAAATAGACACGATTATCCTGAGCAAATTTGCTGACACTGATAAGATTTTTAGTTATGTGAGGAACAAGAAGAAGATTATGCAAGATTAATGAGGAGTTAGAGTGATTAGAAGAAGGAAAACTCATGGAACCTACAGAGTCAATAAACAAACCTTGACCATTCCCCATGAACACTTGTTCAGTTCCAGGCAGTGAAGATGCATCAGACAAATTTGAAATCTCAGGCGTGACATGGTGCGAAGCACCCCGGATACCACCATTGGTTGTTAAAGCTGGGATCAAAACCTGCTAAGAAAGCTTGAGGTTGAGGTTGCCTTGGTGGTGTAGGTCTTGGTGCAGGAGCATAACCAAAGGCAGAAGGAGGATATGGTGAGCGTGGCATCATCATGAAAGGATTTAAGGGAGTTCTTGGTGAAGGATAGGACGGAGCACCTGAAGATGAGTACCTATGATAGCATATAGATGCTTCATGGCCAGGTTTGTGGCAGATTTGACAAGAAACTTTACCAGATCTACCACTTCCACGTCCAAATCTTCCACCGCCACGGCCAGATCGACCACCACGAGATCCATAACCATTACTGTCAGCGTTGGCGTTAACATGACTAGTACCAACCGGAAAATTGGAGGCAGTATCCACACCAGAAGCTTCAGTCGAGAACGAATGAGAAGACGGTGGTGTTTGAGCAAGATTCACTGAAATAGGTTCAGTAAACACAACTAAAGGATTCTTCTCCAGACGCGATTCATGAGCAAGGAGACTCGATTCAAGCTCTTCTATCGTACTGAGATCCTCTTTGTTGTTCATAGCAGCAACAATAGGATCATACTCTTCAGGAAGAGCATCGAGAACTATTTCGATGAGATTTCGCTGAGGAACAGGATCACCAATGGATACCAGAGATTCATTGATGTCACGAACACGAATCATGAATTCAGTTATCGTGCGCGAACCTTTGGTGAGATTGCGAAGTTCCGATCGGAGTTGACGCGCCTTGGTAGTGAGCAAGGTGTTGAAGTAACGTTGAACTTCAGACCACACTTGCCATGAGTACGTGCAATCAACCAGTTTCGGAAGAATGGAATCAGAGATTGTAGAGAGGAGCCAGGTGCAGATGAGCGCATCTTGCTGTTCCCAGTCAAGATACGAAGGATTCACACCACCGGTGACCGGATCTGCTCCGGGAAGGAAGCGCGGAGGAACAAGCGGCGTCGTCACAAATCGTTGCAGTTTGTGACCGCGAATCACACCTTCAATCTGCTGTTTCCATTGCTTGAAGTTTTTCTCATCAAGCTTGACAGAGATGAGATGCGAAAGTTTGATGTGAGGAGAGAGAAAACCACCCTCGGAATTGAAGGGAGAAGCCATGGGAGCACGGGAAAGAAAGGCTCAAGATACCATGTTAAGATAATAGAAAGAGAGAGAATGAACTGATTTGTATTTCATTCATTATTAACATAGAAAACAATCAGTAGCTATATATAGCTGGAATAGTTTGTTATCACAGAGAGGACAGCTCACTATCAAACTTACAGTTGTACCCTAACAAACTAATACACACGATAAGAGAATAAAACAAACTGTAGAGTATTCTATTCTAATAAAACTCAACCCTACAAAACCAGCTTGTAGAGTGAGGATTGTCCCCATTTATAAAGACATGTTCAGGCCATATATTGTCCGATGTGGCACTCTTAACAGCGATTTTAACTCCCCGCATCATATATCCAGGTAAGTTATCAAGTTCCAATTTGATTTTCTAACTTGCACCCACTAATTTTGTAATCGGTCTTAATTAGCAAACTAGACCTTAAGGTTTTGTTTGCAGTTTTGAAGAGAAGGGTTTTGCATAAAAGGAGGGAGAAAAGGGAAATGTAAAATATAATATCCCCATCTTGAATATAGAATTTGTTTTTCTTCATAATAAAAAATCTCACCGAAATAGGGGAACTAATAAATTGCTTCGAAAAGGAATTTTGGAGAGTTTAGAAAACTTCTTCAAATTCAATCTATATGGATATTCTCAAATATTAAAATTATATTAATGATAAGCATTCATTTATCATTTTCAACAAAAACACCTTATCAAAAAATGTGAAGATTTTTCTATTTTTCTTCGACTCCTTCCTCCGAAGCCTTCTCTTCCCCTCTCCTTCCAAATTAGCAAAGAGAACCTAAAGTGTGGAGTATTTAACAAACTTGTAGTTATAACTTGATAATTTACACCCATTAAAAATGAGTGGGTATAAATTAGCAAACCCGTGTATTATATATACAATTTTTAAGTTTGCATTATATCTAAATTCATTAAGATTGCTACAATAATCCACAAGGGAATAAATAATTTGAAGCTGCTATATAATAGGTGGGGGATGTTATAGTGATAGCCTTAATTGCAAAGGTAGAAACGCATAGCTTTGAGTGCCAGCAAGCCTCCTTGCCATAGGACCCACTCTCTCAAATCCTAAAGTCTCCTCTCGTTCCTTCCTACCATTTATATATAATGTGGTCTACCATATTGTCTAGGTCACAAGTCCAAGGTAATCCTAACTAACTTAACTCCCAGAAGAACTAACAAGCCTAACCCCAAAATTCAGGAAATAACAAAGGCTCCAAGAAATACCTGACTTAGTTATATGTTATATGAGCCAATAAAACAAAACAAAACTACACTAAAAAAATACCTGTTTGTGGAAAGATGCAAGACATCTAACACCAATTCTTCAACACTCTTCTGACCATTATTACCAGAAAACTGCAGAGAAAGTGCTAAAGCAGTGAGGATATGGTAAAAATGAAGCAAAAACTAAGAGCCATGGTTCACTTACTTGATTTGCTGAAAAGGCTTGAGATTGATGACCTCTCGTGGGAGTGATTTGTGTGGAATTAGGAACATGTTGCTGATTGGGGTTGCTAGCCTGGATATGTTGTCATGTGAAATATTAGAATGCAGTCACACATATGGTACAGACTTGTCAAAATCCATAATCTTATATACACATCATATCATGTCAAACTCAAATATAGAACTTGGCAACTTCATAACTCATACCCGTAACCTCGAATTATATAGATGAACATATATGCAATCAATGAAATGGTGGGCAATCTCGTTGAAGTCAGTCACAGATCTGAAAATGACACAAATTAAGGAAGAAAATTTTTATTTGTTAGCAAAATAACCTGTCACTCATAGGATAACTAACATCTGGTAATACGTTAGCAACAAATCTATCCAAAAAATTTAAAATATTGAACTGCTAAAATAAAATGTGAAATTTGTATCATCATACCTAAAAGAGAAAACATTTAAGTTTTTTTTACCCTGAAAGCCTTTCAAGTGTCCATAAACCCGCACATACATTCCATTTCTACCAATGAAAACAGAATTTCAGTTCATGTTATATGAATATAAATTGTTTGATAAATGAAGAAACTGCAGAAGGGGCAATAACAATTTTCCAGACCACCTCAATGCAAAATGATCAGTTGTGCATATGTTAACAGAAAGATAAAAACACAAAAGAAAGCTGACCATATCATGTATTTCAGCATTTTTAAAAAAGGTCGTATTTCAGCATTTAACATGTAATTAAAACATTCCACTTTTTTTATCAATTAACCTAATAAAAACTTACTAGTGATAAGAAGAAGCTGATGAGACACAATCAAAAAGTGGTTAACATAAGTAACATTTCTCGTTAGAGAAAGGTATAAAACTTGCTTAGAGATTAACTAAGTATAGTACTAAATGGCAATCAATACAAAATAAGGCAACATACAAGATACTCTCCACTTGAATTGAATCTGCAGGTTCTTGAAGCCTGCAAATAAATAAAAACTCACCATTCACAGAGGAAAATGTAGAAAGAAAAAAGAAAAAATGAAGCTAAATATTGACAAGTTGCACAAATTTAACGGTATTCACCATTTAGTGCATTCAATCATTCCAGTACCATCATCAAGTACAAATTTAACATCAGTGACCTGTCCAGCTTTGTTGCACACCCTACCAAGAAGAGAAATCTGAACACAAAATGGTGAGAAAAAGAAAAGCCACAAATCACAGTTCATGATAACGAATTCACAAGAGAATATTCAAGGAACGCACCGTGCCAACGTCAACACCATCAATAGTCAGATTGCTTTTATCATCACTTGCTTGAAAAGCATCGTTGATCTGCTTGATCGTCAGAGGAAGCAAGGCCTGAGCATCACGATTCTGTAAAAGAAGAGAAAAATGTATAAATAAAACAAAGAGCAAGTCAAAACCCTAAACCCTAACGACTAATTGATATTGTGGTTATGCAATTACACGAGAAAAGCAATTACATAAGAAAAGCAGGTCAAAACCCTAAACCCTAGCGACTAATTGATATTGCGGTTTTGCGATTTTAGGTTTATTGTGGAGGCGGTTAAGATTGTTAAGAAAATGGAGAGTGAGAGAGATAAGAACCTTGGAGGGAGCGAAGGGAGAGTCGCCGCCAGGAGTGGTCTGAGTAGTCGTGAAACCACCGCCGGAGAAGGCAGCGTTGCCGTCGAACTGGCTAGCATTCATGTTAATGCGTCCTCGGAATTGTAATGCAGAGAGAAAATTTTGAAATTTCACAATTCAGGAGTATCAAAATAATTGATTTCCCGCCACTTTTCTTGTCCTTTTTGTGCTTCAATGTACTAGTATTCCTCTTTGTTTCTTCACCGGAAGAAGTGGAAAACAAAAGAGATTATTTTTTTAAGACAAAAAAAAATTATTATCATATATTTATCAAGTACACTTAAAATTACATCAACACCGTGTATAAATAGTATAAGATGTACCTTTTATTTTTTTATATTAATTTTTTCCATACTTTAGTTTTTGTGTCAAAGTTAAAATATTTAGAAAATTTTATGGTCTAGATAAGGTGGTGTAAGTTAATAAGATATCAATATATTACCACTTAAAATAAGCTATCACTAAATTTCTAATTATTTTTTTTGGAATATATTTGTAATTAAGAAATGTTAAAAAAATTGAAATATAATTTCAAATATCTTATTTATTTCTCATTTTTCTCTTTCTTTTCTTCTCTTAATTCAAATTTTAAATTTCTTCATATTTCTTTTTCTCATATTTTTTCATTTTCATTTTTATTTTCATTTTTTCTCTCTCCATTTTCTTTTTCCTATTTTGATTTTTTAGATATAAATAACATAATTTGAATCTCATTTTGATTTAATAAAGAATAACACAAAAATATTGAATTTTTAAAACACCAAATTTATTTAAAATAAAAACATTATTATTTATAATTATATATATATATATATATATATATATATATATATATAATATTCATAATTTATATGATTATTATTCATTTTATAATTAAATAACTCATTTGAAATTGACATGTATATCTAAATATATTTTATACCGTATCAAATTGGATAGTACTAAATAACAATGTACACAACTAACTTTTCATTTTACGAGTCACTATCGAGACAATATCTAACTTTATTTTAGATGTAAATTTTTTATTTTCAAATGTGATTTTTTTCTTGTCTCATGGATCTCTTTTTTTATATGGTTATTTAATACAATTGAGTTTATATTATCATTGTTCATTTTACAATTAAGTAACACATTATAAATTGGCATGTGTATCTAAAAATATTTTATATTATATCAAATTGAATATCACTCAATAAATATGCACACCACTAACTTTTCATTTCAATGAATCACTATTAAGATAATATCTATTTTATTTTAATCAACAATTGTCTTTAATTGAGAGATGAATTCATTTTCAAATGTGAAAAAAAATTCTCAAAATTCTTTTTTCATTTCAAATTTACACGTGTAGCTAAATATATTTTATACCGTATTAATAAATTTATTCGTGTCGGCGCACAGATATCTTGCTAGTAATATAAGAAAAGCATATCTCGAGGAAAACTCTTATTTGCCATCTCCTTTAAATTTGCCACCTCATTAAAATAAGGACAAATTTAGTCTAACAATTACTCTTTGCAATTAATGATGTCACATTCTTCAATTACATGTTGATTGTATTATGCATTTGTTTAGTAGCTTTAAATTAATGGATGATTTCACATGGTTCAATTGCAATTTCTTTTCCTCTTTTATCTTTTTCCAATGTCAACTCAAATTTAAAATTTTCTTCTACTTTCCCCCTAAAAGATGCAAGTTCATGTTCTGTCTCTTCATATTATTCTTTCTTTTCTCTTTTGTTGTCTCTCTCCTCCTCTTATGCTTTCTTCTCTCTTTTGTTGTCTATCTTTTCCTCTTCTTCTTCCTTCTTTCTCTTGCTGCCCCTCTCTTCCTCTTCTTCTCTTTTCATTTCTTCAACGAAGACTACATGGTTCTAGGATGATTTATAGAGCTTTGTGAATCGATGTTTTTCAAGATAGATATTGTGTTATGAAAGATATTGGATTTACAAAGATCCTTCTTTTACGTTTGCGGTTAACTCATGGTCGCAAGGTAAAAACTAACTTTTTTACTGCTTTAAGACAATTAATTATCGGAGTTCTTCTAAAGGTTATTTGTTTTGTCTTGTGTATATTTTAGAGGTCCGACCTATGATTAATTGGGATAAGAAAAAAGCGATCACATTTTACTCGAGTCACTTGGTTAGTTCATTTTCTATTTCTTTAGTATACGGTTCATGATGATGCTCCTCCTCGTGATCCAACAAATGGTATCATGAGCTTTTGGTTCGAATAAAGAGATCGACCTACTTGTATCAAAATGTCCAGGCAGAGGTATCCCGTTGAAAACGAAATGCTCAGAAAGAGGTCTATCGAAATGCCCAGGAAGAGGTGTCAACGGCAGTACAAGTGTATATGGACAAAAGGAGTTTCAACTTGAGGGGGAGCATTGTGGACTCATGCTTGAGGGGGAGTGTTAAGAATAATAAGTCAAGTGTGAGTTGGAGTTCCGCATTTATTATAAATGTGAAGACTTAAGCATTTATAAGTGGGAGAACCCACACACTTATCAACTTAAGGTTTTGGGTGAATATGTAGTGTCTCTCTCACTTGTGTATTGCTCTTATTTATTGGGTCATGAGAAGGAGCATTAACATTGGAGAGGGTGCATGCGTTGTCCTTTTAGGGCATGGGAATCATGACATGGCGCATGCGTTGTCTTGTTATGGCGTATGCATTATTTTTTAGGACCATGTGCCATTTATGAGGGTGCATACCTTGGACAGTGAAAATGGAATCATGTCGGGAATCGTGGCATAGATTCATTGTAGTCTGAAACGTAGGCTTATGCATGCAAGATTTTTCGTATAAGCCACTGCAAATGGTTCCTAAGTTAAAACCATTGGGCATGTGTCATACCCTTGGACGCATACCTTGCTTTTTGGAAATTCATCATCATCGATATTTAACTGCATGTTAATACGTGATCAATGCCCATCAGCACAATACAATAAACTTACATTCCATCTTACAAAAATGGCTTCATCACCACAATACATGATCAATTGCCATATTGATGGTGAAATATTTGAATGTGAGTTATCCGGTTTTAGTCTTTGTAACACATAAGTTACTCGGTTTACAATAAATAGACGGTCAAATTTTCCATATTTGAAACAAAGAATAGAAATGAAAATGAAGGTCGTCAGGTGAGACAAATCATCTACAAAGATCCGGTGTTTTTTTGCAAACAACCAAGTTAAGTTTATCAGTTAAAGATTTGAGATGATAACGATGTTCATAATATATTTCTCAGTCATGAACAATATGGGTTCAATGATATTAAGTTATATATTTTAACACAACAAAATCAATTGTCTCGGTTCGTTGATCTGTCACAAGTGTTTTGTAAAACTGATGACGAAGAACAAGCTGAAGTCGATGTTGTTGACAGGGAATAAGAAGAAGACGAGTTATTGATTGATGAAATGGTGAATGATGAAATTGTCGACCACCATCAAGAGTCATTACCAACTAGTCATGTATATTATCCATCTCAAAATATGACAAGCTTGAATTTTGGTGCAGATGAACCTTCGTCAGATATATTTCACAATCCTTATGTGAAAATTCAAGGATCACTGAAAGAAAGAGAACAATTACGTACTAAAGAAGATTGTGTTAGAGTCATTAAAAAGTATCACATGGAATTATCATCTGATTATAGGGTTGATCTAACTAATGCAATGAGGTATAACATATATTGTCGTAATGAGCTATGCTTGTCCCGGTTGTCGGCATCTTATCGGAAGAGGAGTGATTATCGGGAGATAAGTTATATGGGTCCCGTTCACACTTGCTTAATCACGAACTCGATGCAGGACCACCGTAAACTCAGCTCTCAGTTAATATGCGATGAAATTTTATCTGTCATTAGCGACAAGTCGTTGTTAAAGGTAAGTACAATAGTCTCGCATATTGTCACACAATACAATTGTACTCCATCATATAGGAAGGCATGGATAGCTAGGACTGAGGCAACTGAAAAAGTGTTTAGAAATTGGGAGGAGTCATACAAAGAACTTCCAAAATACTTGGTGGCACTTAAGCATTATGCTCCAGGTACTATTGTCAATTTGGGAACGTTGTCAACGTATACCCCAGACGGGACTTATGTTAGTGGTAATTGCATATTCCACCGACTCTTCTGGGCGTATCAACCATGCATCAAAGGTTTTGCTTTTTGTAAACCTATTATACAAATTAATGATACATGGTTGTATGGGAAATATAAAGGAACGCTACTTATGGCAGTGACACAAGATGACAACAACAATATTTTTCCAATCGCTTTTGCACTAGTTGAAGGTGAGACTGATAGGGGATAGAGTTTTTTCCTAAAAAATATTTGATTGCATGTTGCTCATCAGCCTAACTTATCTTTGATCCTAGACAGACCCCCATCAATTGTAAGTGCATATAAAAACATTTATAATGGCTGGCAGAATCCTCCTTCGACGCATGTCTACTACATTAGACATATCGCTCAAAATTTTATGCGGGAGATCAAAGACAAAACGCTGCAAAAGAAGGTTGTCAACACAGGTTATGCATTAACAAAACCTTCCTTCAAACACTACCACGGAGACATCAGATTGTCAAACACAAATGCAGTAAGGTGGATCGACAATATTCCATTGGAGAAGTGGACTAGGGCATACGACAACGATCAACGATGGGGCCACATGACAACAAATCTTATGTAATCAATAAACTCTATCTTCAAAGGCATTTAAAACCTACCAATAACCGCTTTAGTGGAAGCAAACTGTTTTTGACTGTTTGAGATCAAATGTTCCAAATGGAGTTCAATGTTACAATCTAGGCAGTTGCTCAATGATGTTTCAATGAAATTCATTAAAGAAGAAGCTGCTAAAGCTAACACAATGTGGTCTCAGTGTTTGACCATACTAAAGGTTGGTACAATGTTGTTGAGTCAATGGATCACAATGAAGGCATGCCGAGGACACGCTATCGAGTCAAACTAGATAGAGGTTGGCGCAACTGCATAAAGTTATAATCCTTTTGTATCCCTTGCTCCCATGTCCTAATGGCATGTTCAAAGGTTTGACAATATCCTTCTAACTTACTATTCATCGTTTACAAACTCATAAACCTATACAATATTTACAAAATTATCTTTTTGGTGGTAGCAAAAGAGGATTATTGGTCTGCATATCAAGGGGACATACTCTGGCACAATGAAATAATGTGAAGAAAGAAAAAGGGTCGCCCAAACAACACTCATATTCGAACCAAAATGGATACGATGAAGAAAATGGTTAGATTATGTAGTTCATGTCGCCAACTCGGTCATAATCGTACAAATTGTCTCAGTGTGGACCAAGCACATCAATATAATTTTAATTGTAACCATTTTGCGTTATACTAAAAACAACATTCATTTCATAAATATCATAAGATTCAGTTACAATAACTTGGAAACAACAATTAAACAATAATTTAAAAAATAATTAAACAATAATTAAACAACAACACAAACAATTACAACCGTAAAATAACATCACAAACAAATAGAACAAATAAATAACATAACTGTGTGATTACAACCATAAAAAAAATTGTGAGAAGTATACATCATCATGTGAACATCTCTGTCAGTTTTAACATTCACCCAGAAACGAACTTCTCCATTTTGGTTGAATATGGTATTAAGCCATTAAATTCTTCTGATCTTTTCACCCTCTGTAATTTCTCCATCTAACTAACGATTCAAGGTTCTGTTAAGATGCTCGAACGTATCTACATTCCAAAGTCGAATCTTCATCAGAGGTTGCACACATGAAAAAATTAAATTGACATTTCTCTTGTGAATATTAGGACGCATATATGAAGATATTTTATAGAAAAATGGAAGGATAATGAAGAAAATGGTAAGAGATGGTAAGAAGATGTGTGAAAAATTATGGGAAGGTGATGTTGTATTTATAGATGGAGTGCAGGAGCAGTAGTCACATGCATTAGCGCCTCCACTAAGTGAATATGCATGTGCCGTTACATGTGACACATAGGACATGCATGCGTCACTTCTAGTGGCTCCATGGACATGCATGCACCAATACCAATGGCGCATATATATATATATATATATATATATATATATATATATATATATATAAGTTTCATTGCATGCGTCAATGCAAATGACACATTTGTTACTTTTTTTTAGAAAAGTGGTTATATTGATCAATATTTTGAAACAATTGTTATTTTGGAAATATATTTGAAAAACTTGATTATTTAAAAAAAAAACCATTTTATTTGAACAACATAATTCAGGCTTACAACTGCCATTTGAACTAATTCATATTTAGGAATGATAGTGAAGCAACATGCCTTCATTTGTATGATTCTACAAATGTAGACATCTAAATATTCATAATTTTTTCTTCGAACTTTGGTTAAGTCTGTGGCATTAACTTTAATTTCTTATCTAAATAACTATTTATGGAAAATTATTTCCAAGTTATCCAAATCAGGGAATGAGTTAAGAGGTAAAATGGTAGACCAATTGAACACATACTCAGTGAGCTGGACAATATTTCCTCTTTTCAAGTATTTGTCATTGACTAAGTCATCACATTCACTTTGGTACCAAGATCATGTTGTTGGTGTGAGTCCTAAAGGTCAATACTTTTGGTACTTGTATCAAATTATTTATTAATAATAAAAGGTATTTTCTTTATTATGTTTGTTTAATAAAGCCCCTAAAATAGCTGGTCTGTTTAATGTATCAAATGTGACTTAATCATGAGATCCCATTAAACATAAGGATATTATTCTTAAAGTATTTGTAGTCGAGCTTTGTTGTGAAGTGGGATAACATTAATAAACTAAGACTGTTATGTATATAGACTGATGAATACATCTCATGGATCATTGATAAGGAGTTATCAAGTCTTAAACACAAATATGAATATTATGAGTAATATTTATACTGGATTGACCCGCTATGAGAATACTATATAAAATGTTATGCAAAGTGTCATAAGTTATTCTCATGTTGATAATGGTGTATACCACCATTCGACCTGAAACCACTATGGACCCTAAATATAGAGTCGAGTACTTTATTGCTGATAAAACATTGTCTGTAACTGGATGACCATAAAGACAACTGGTGGATACTCCATGAAGCATGTTGAGAGACATGAGTGACCTAAATAGAATTTTCCCATCCTGCATAATAGGATAAATGTCTAAGGGCCCAATATTGAACTGGACAAGGATGTCTAAGGGCCCAATATTGAATTGGATAAGGGAAAATGGTAATTATACACACAAGTATTATCACAAAAAGGGATTTGTCAGATCACATGACATTTTCGTGTCTTGGGTAGCAGTGATGTGTTGCTAGATACCGCTCACTGTTTATTATGTTAAATACGTGATTTAATATAATTGCCAATGTCGCAAAAACCTAAACAGCCACACACAAAAGGACGTATTGGTGAGAGATAAAGTAAATAAGGAACACCTTAAGGTACGATGCACTTAAATGAATTATAGAACATCGTAAGTACGTTGCACTTAAGTAGAATACGAAATGTGGTAAGGTACCATGCGCTTAAGTGGTTTTCGGTATACCATAAGATATGGACCACATACACTTAAGTGGGCTTTTTAGCTTGCAGCCCACACAAGTGGTTCTATAAATAGAACCCTTGTGCAAAAGAATTTCATTATATGAAATTTCATCTCTCTTTCTCTCTCTCCTCTCTCTCTCTCTCTCTCTCTCTCTCTCTCTCTCACACACACACACACACACACACACACACATACACACACATACACACATACACATACACATATACACACCCACACATACACATTTAAAACCTTCATTTGTAGCAGCTAGCACTAAGACTGAAGGAACTTGTTCATGTGGACTGAGTAGAGGCGTTGTCACCATTCAACGCTCGTGATCACTCCTTAGATCTGCATCAAAGGTTTCAATCGCCACAAGAGATAACAATTTCTATCACTGATCATGCTCATTCGTAAGGATCACTAAAGGGGAATTTTTTAATTTTCGTTTCATTTTGGATCACAATTTTCCTTCAATGGCATTAGAGCCATTTACGAAACCATGCATCTAATAGCTATTTATTTTCTGTATTTTCTGTATTAATACGATTAAGAGATAAAATGCATTAAATAATAAACGAGCAATTAAATTTGGCATCATGTGTGTACGATTTGGATGATTGATGTTGACTATGCTTCGGAATCCGACGTTAGTATGGTGAAGTAGTGATATATCGGTCGTCCATAGGTTGCACAAATGAGATCGGTCAATTTATATATATGATATAAGTAATTTTGATGTAATGATATATTGTTTATATTTCGTTCATTCAAACACTTAATGATTGTTATTCCTTTAAGTGATCAATGGTCATTTGCTTCGGAATCCGACATTAGTATGGTGAAGCAACGACAAGTTGATCAATCATACTGAATTATCAATTGAGGTGTGTTTGACAATATGAAATTATTGTATTAGTATTCATGATGGTACAAGGGTTGTGCTGTCAAAGAGTTATTCGATTAGGATTGTGACTACACAAGAGTTGTGCTTTAAAGTATCAAGTGTTGATGCAAAACATGATGTCGATTTCAAACGAATTATTCATTAAAATTTTGCGTCGGGGCGCTGCCTCCTTGACCCCCGTCCGCTGAATGCTCAGCCGAACCCCCGGCTAACTCTGCGTGGTGTGATCAATCGCCGAAATCTAATTTGGTTTATTTAATTAATAGAATTTAAATTAATAATAATAATGTGTCTATTACTATTGTCTTGTGGTGATCAGTTATGGCCTTAGTTTTCCTTTATTTTGTTTTTGGGATTTTAAAATACGGTTTGCGTGTCGTGCCTCTCTTTTTAATCTCTTAATGTAACTTATTTTCTCATCTCACTCCCTCGTATGTAAAATAAGTTTCTTTTATGTAATATAATGTTATGAAGAAAGAGAAGAATATAATATCAAATGAGGACAACCTTGAAGATCTTGTTTGGAGAAGCTTAAATTGTTATTAGGTTATCTTAGGTTCTCTCATTGGCTTGAGAGAACAATTGCCCTAGGGGCCATAACTGTTTCATTTTGTATGTACGCTGATGCATGTAAATGCATGTTGATGCATGTAAATGCATATTGATGCATGTGAGAGACGATTTATATGATAAATAAGCCGGTGAGATCAAAATAATTGCAAATTCCCTCAAATTAAATATTAAGTTTATGCTTTCCAAGTTTTAGCACTCGTCAAGACTAGTATCGAATAATATAAGTTTCACCTACGCGAGGTGCATGTTCTATATTAGTAAGGTGAGATGGGATAATTGTAATATTCAATTGCTAAAACAATGGGTCAAACATAAATAAACAAATTATAATAAGATTATATACGTTTAGAAGCAATAGTTGGAAATGATCCATATGATGGATTGGAATAAGGAGTTATTCATCCAACTAAAATATTCGAGAGTTGTATTAGATATAATTAGAAAGAGTTCCTACCTAAATAACCTAGTTTTGTGTAATCCACCTACGCGGACTTAAAACAAAGTGAAATATGGATCTCGACCCACTAGAAAATCTTCCAACGGGTTTTTCCGAATCAAATGGTGAGGGTCATTTGTTTTGAGTAAAATAGTGGGAGCATATTTAATTAAAGGCCTAATTAAATATGTTATTTTAATGATACTTATATTTTCATATTTTTCATGTAGACTACCATGACAACAAACACCTCTAACAACATTTTACGATTAATCCTTGATAAAGAAAAATTGCTTGGGACAAATTTTCTGGATTGGCACCGAAATCTGAGGATTGTCCTCAAGCATGATAAAAAGATGTATGTATTGGAGGAACCTGTTCCTAAAGAGGAACCTGTTCCTAAAGAGGAACCTCCTAGTTCTGCACCTAAGGCAGAAAGAGATGCTTATAAGAAGCATGTTGATGATGTCAATGAATATGCTTGCCTTATGCTAGCTACCATGAACTCGGAGTTGAAAAAGCAACATGAGAACGTAACAGCGTTCGATATGATCGGACACCTGAAAATGCTCTATCAAAAGCAGGCAAGGCATGAAAGGTTTGAAGTTCCAAAAGCCCTTTTTCAAGGCAAGTTAGCCGAGGGAGCCCCTGTAGATTCCCATGTGCTAAAGATGATTAGGTATGTAGAGAACCTTAAGAGGTTGGTTTTTCCCATTGGAAAGAAACTTGTGACTGATTTGATCTTGCAATCATTGCCAAAGAGATTCAGTCAATTTGTCCTTAATTTCAACATGAATGATATGGACAAAACTCTTCCTGAACTGCTAGGCATGTTAAGAACTGCTGAGCAGAATATGAAGTCAAAAGGGAAGTCCATTCTGATGATAAAAAATGAAAAGAAACAAAACAAAAGGCCCACTAAGCAGGATGGTAAAGGGAAAGGCAAGGAAGTTGCCAAACCCAAACCCACTGCTCCTGCTTTGAAGCCTAGTGGAGGCATGGTAAAGGATGGAACCTGCTTCCATGCGGTAAGACCAGACACTGAAAGAGAAACTGCCTAAAGTACTTGGAAGATAAGAATAATGGAGTAGAGACTTCAACTTCATGTATTTTTGTTATTGAAATTAATTTATCTACTTCTGCATCATGAGTATTATATACTAGATGTGGTTCTCACACTTGTACCAATGTGTAAAGGCTAAAAAGGAGTAGAGATTTGCAAAAATGTGAAGTTAACCTACGAGTTGGCAATGGAGCAAAGGTTATTGTTTTAGCCGTATGAACTTATGTATTGACTTTGTAAGTTAGGAATGAGCCTAAGAGGGGGGGGGGGGGGGGGGGGGGGAGAATTAGAACTTTAGAAAATTTATTCTGATTTGGTGGATAAAGGTTCTTTTCTTTTCTGGATTGATATGATAATGAAAGCGGTAAAGAGCGGAAAGTAAAGAACACCAGGAATTATACTGGTTCCCCTCACAACTTGAGAGTACTCTAGTCCCCTTACAATGTGTAAGAAATTTTATTATTGTTAGATCTCCTAAAGCAAGCCTCTAACTAAGTAATCAAGAATAATCCTCTTGAAAATTTAACTCACAAGAAAAGAAAATAATCCTTCCTTTTTTTGACACTTATATCCAACAATCCTGGATAATAAGCAACACACCTAAAACCAAACAATCCCTGGTACTTGGGATTTTACAAAGTAATTGTGAATGTATATGAATATTTGTATTGGATAATACTTTAATCAATTGATTAGAATCTTCTTCTCTTTCAATATGAAGGTTCAAGACAAAATAATCTCTAAGTGCTCACGAGTACTTTTGAAGAAAATGATATGAAAATTCTTTTTCAAAAGCATCTCAATATGAAAATATAGATGAAAATGAATGTATAAAGATTTTGTAAATTGATTTGAAAGAGGTGAATTTGAAATAAAAATATAAAGAGTATTTATAGTATGAATGCATCCCTTCAATCATAACATGGCAATGGTTAAAATAGAAATCAGAGAATTGTTGATGAAAGGATGTGAGGTTTTGCCATGAAGGGTTATGATGAATTGGTGCAAAGAATGGTGAAATAAAATTTCAGTTTTTTCAAAAAAATTCCAGCATCAATCGATTGACCCTCATAACCAATTGATTGACATAAACAAAAAATTGAAAAATACACTAAGATCAATCGATTGATATACAACACTAATCGATTGTCCAACTTAGAAGACGAAAAATGCTAAAACAGAAAGTTTGATCAATCGATTGCAATATAGCATCAATCGATTGACACAGCCAAAACTTTGAAAATTTTCTACGTTAAAAAACTTTTGAATATGCAATGTTTTAAACATCATTTTAAAACAAATAATCATGATAGAAAAAGTTTTATAGTGATCATATAATGTATGATAAAAACTTTTGAGCATTAGGAGTATATTGTCGAGAATTCCATATACCTTTACTAGATCCATGAAAAACTTGAGCAATGTTGAAATGATCTTATTTTTCTATTCTTTTGACATGGAGAGCTTGATATGTTGTATTCATCAAAATCTTTTAGGAAGCTTGTCTTCACATTATCCCCCTTTTTGATGATGAGAACCAATTTGAAGCTTGAACTCATACTCCCCCTATCTCTTAAAAGTAATCACATGACCCCCCCCCCCCCCTGCATTAAGCAACACAAGCAAAAGACACATGCATAAATCTTCTCCCCCTTTGTCATGATCAAAAAGAAGGGAAAAGAAAACACAATAAAATCTAAGAGAAAAGTGAACATTAAACCACACAAAAGATGTCCAAATATTGCAACACAAAGAACCAAATAAGTCATGCAGAACATAAAACAAGGATGATAAAAGACAGAATTAAAATACAACAAGTCATAAAAACACCACAAGATATCCAATCACTAATTATTGTTCCCATCATTAGACCCACCACCTTGATAGCTGTCGTAACCTGAAAAATACAGTGTGCGAAAAAACAACCGGCGAAAGAAAATGACAGAAGAGTCGCCACCGTGCGTTATTTATCCCAAAGGAGGGAAAGGAAACACTCGAAGTAAACCTGAAAAGAGGAAAGGAAAAGACAAGGTCTCGCAACCAAATCTTGGGTTCGGGAGTCAGTTATGCGAAGGGAAGGTATTAGCACCCCTACGCATCCGTAGTACTCTACGGGATCCACTTTTGTAGTTCTTGTCTAAATGGTGTGAGTTTATCTTGTGTTGTTTACTAAAAGAGGGGGTTAAATGAAAATGACTCGCGCGGATATCACATCCACTGCATACGTATATCATCTGAATATGAGAATCAGAGTCTTCGTAGCTCGGCTGACCTATGGGTTGGGGGGATGTGTGCTCGGTAAGACATCGCGTCTTATGCCTACGTATCTCATCTGGAATGAGAATCAGAGCAAGCCGTAGTTCGGCTAACTACGGGGTTTTGGATTGGGTTTTGGACGAACGATGTCATTACGCAATCTACCGGATGCTCGACCTTTGGAGACTTACTCACCTGTAGTAGAAGGAGTAAACGTGTGTATAGGAGAAGAAAAATCAATGAAGGGTTAGGGTTTAGGAACGCTCATGCAAAAGGGGTAATGAGGATAAGACCTCATAGCTCTTAACCCTGGACAAAGGAACCTGCATAAAGTAAACACAAAAACATTGCCTCCTATCGAGGTCTTCCAGCTAGGAAAGCAGTAAAATGCGGGAAAAATGTAAAAGGTACCACACGGATGAAGATCCGAGGTAACAACAATTAAAGGAACAAGGAAACCCTGAGGTCCTTCCAAGCTAACACCATCAAAGAAAGTGAGTAAGTACAGGTAATCGGAATGAAACCTCCAGGCGGTATCCCACAAATAAAGTGGAACACCAGGCAAACCATCTCTGCAAGAGTCATATGAGCCCTCACAAAACAACACTCAACAAACAGGTTAGAGAAACAAAATAGGGTAACCAAGAGTTGCCCCCAAATCAAAATGTAACCATATGAATCATGCCCTTTTAATTCACAAAAAGCTCACAAAAAGCAACCAAGGGTAGGAGGCCTAAACCTCTTGTCAAACACATGCATCAAAAGGGTATCAAATTCACCCATAATACCTCATACATTTAGAGCATTCAAATTAAAGGCATAAAGATGATGGATATAGGGCAAACCTGATTGGAGAGATCAATGAAAGTGAATTGCCCGGTTGGGTTTGCAAAGCAATCTGAGGGTTTATATGGGAGGGCGATGAGTTCCCTTCAGCCTCTGGAGGTTGCTCTGAACTCTGTTAGCTCTTCTCTCACTTTCTTTTTCCTGCCAGGGTAATAGGAATATAATATAATTTTCTTTCACTCAAACTCTGAATTTATAACCTGATTTTTGTGGACCTGTGGACTCAGATGAAAGAGACCCAAGTCCAAATTTTTTCTTTTATTTGTTTATTTATTTATTTATTTTATTTAATTATTTATTTATTTATTTCGTTTTCCATTTTTTTTTACGTTCATTTTTTTTTCAAAACACGTGGGCTTCGCCTAGCGAGCATGACAGCTCATGAACAAACCTTTGTTCCTTTAAGATTAACGTTTTGACTGACGAATAAACCCCTGTTGGAAGTAACTCACGTCTTTCCCTTGTGTTGACTGATCATCTAAATATAGCCCACAAAGTGTCCTGGATGATGTTCAAGCTTCTTGGAGCTAATCCCGATTGACATGATGAAATGCAATGTATCTAATGTTAAATGCCCTAAAAATGAATGCATGCATGAGGTGTAAAGCGTATGCTTTCAGGAAAAATGAAGGGTAAATTTTGGGGTATTACAGCTGCCCCTATTCAATCAACTGAAGACCTGGAAAGAAGATAGCGGCGGCTTTCGTGCTTTCGAGGTATCAAGGGATTGAATACAATAAAAGCCCGAAAATTTGCACTGAAGTGAAGTGAAGTAACAATGCCTGTCAGAATCGGCAAAGAGGTGGTCTTGAAAGGAGAATCCGTCTGGTACGGTGAGAGTCAGTCTGAATACCGAAAAAGAATGTTAACCTGGATACCAAAATAAATGGTAACACAGAAATAACCATGGCCTGAATGCCGCTCATCAGTCTGAATACCGAAAATGACTTCGATCTGAACATCGAGAGATATAAGATTATTAATATCGATTTGAACACCGAGAGGCTAGCTTGAATGCCACAAGTTGCGTCGACCTGAACGTCAGAAACTTTTTCGATATGAACATCGGAAAATTAGCCTGAATGCCACAAGTTGCATCGATCTGAATGTCGGAAACTTCTTCGATCTGAACATCGGAAAATTGGCCTGAACGCCACAAGTTGCATCGACCTGAACGTCGGAAACTTCTTCGATCTGAACATCAGAAAATTGGCCTGAACGCCACAAGTTGCATCGACCTGAACGTCGGAAGCTTCTTCGATATGAACATCGGAAAACTGGCATGAACACCACTTCGGTCTGAATACCGGAAACTTCATGCCTGTCAGCATCGGCAGAAATAGGGAAAGATAATAGAGGCGGCGCATGGGCCAATGACACTTGCTAGGGATAACAAAGGTAAGTCATGAACAATCTTCAGTCTGAGTACTGGAAACAACTTCTGGCTTATCACTTGGGATACCGAGAATGTTTTATGCTTACATGCGTATGTTTGAATTTTTCAATGGCGTAATGCTCCATGAAAATGGAAATGCTACGCGATTTGGGAGGATGCAATGCAATATGATTCTACATGCAGGGATGCGAAATGCTGGGTAAAATGCCAAGCTGAGGCAAGGGGATCTGCTGGGGAAATGATCACCATCTTCTGAACCCTGGCAAGGCTGCTGGAGATGCACAATGCAAAGAATTCTGTGGGGAAATGACCCGCCACACGGTGTTCTAGCAATGACGAAATACCGAGATTCTGACTGGGGAGAGAACGACACTGAAAATCTACTGTTGGGGAAAGCGATAGTGGTTCTGGCAACCACGATCTGCGAGAGATGACTCAGCAGGGGAAGCAGACACCGATACGGTACCGAGGTTTTGCTTCAAGGAAAGAAACCATGGATCTGGCATCGAGATCATCGATCTGGCCTCGAACTCTGAGGAGCAACCGCTTCTACTGGGAAGATACAGTTTGGCACTGTCAACTCCGCTGGGGGTATATAGTCTGACATTGTCAACTCTACTGGGGAGTGTATAATCTGAAACCACCGCTTGGGGGGAGGTGCAGTGGTGAGAACCTGTTGGGGATTGAAGAATCCAACGCTCTGATCAGCTCTGCAGGGATAAGATACCGAATTCGTCTGTTGGCGAAAAAACATTCACGATCATCTGCAGGGGATTTTAAGGAAATGCCTCGAGGGTACCTATTCTGAATAGACGATCCAAAGCACTTAAAATTTACAGCAATTTTAAATGTTTATTAAGCATGTACCTCAGGAAGCCATCCCTGGAAAGAGGTAATCGCACAACAGATAAAAACATACATTAATCTAATGGCAATGTGAAATGGATTTCTATTGGGTTCCAATTCTGCTATGACTTGCTCGTCTTCAAGATCCTCCAGATGACCAGCTTTCTGAAAAGAGTGATTGAACTGTTTCCTATCCTTCAAAAGTTTCCAGTCATTGACACGAGATGAGATTCAGAACTACTCATAACGCAGTCATTCGCTTAATCCCTAACTTTTGCCTGGATCGCCCTTTTCGGGTTTTCAATCCACCGGGATACCCATTTTTGCCTAAGTTGCCTTTTCAGGTTTTCAACTTACCGGGTGTACGATCTTTTCATTTTTAATCCCTAATTTTTTCCCGAACCTTTTCATTTTCTTGGTTCGTCGGGATGCCCATTTTTTGCCTGGACTATTCTTTTTAGTGTCCAGCGGGTCTATTTTATGCGAAGTATTTTTTAATTGCGTCTGAGTTCATAGGGGAAGTGAAGTTTTCACCATCCATAGTTGCAAGCATTAAGGCCCCACCATCAAAAACCTTGGTGACAATATACGGTCCATCATAGTTAGGAGTCCACTTGCCCCTGTGATCTGTCTGAGGAGGAAGGATCCTTTTCAACACCAAATCTCCGACCTGGAAGCATCGAGGACGCACTTTCTGATCAAAGGCTCTCTTCATCCGACTTTGATACAACTACCCATGACAAATGGCTGCCATTCGCTTCTCTTCGATAAGACTCAACTCATTGAACCTTGTCTGAATCCATTCAGCTTCGTCTAACTTGACATCCAACAGGACTCTTAGAGAAGGAATCTCCACTTCAACAGGTAGGATTGCTTCTATACCATACACAAGGGAGTAAGGGGTTGCCCCGATCGATGTACGTACTGAAGTACGGTACCCATGCAAGGCGAAGGGTAGCATCTCATGCCAATCTCTGTACGTAACGACCATCTTCTGCACAATCTTCTTTATGTTCTTATTTGCCGCCTCAACAACGCCGTTCATCTTAGGGAGGTAAGGGGAAGAATTGTGATGCTAAATGTTGAAGTTCTCGCACAACTCCTTCATCATTTTGTTGTTGAGATTAGAACCATTATTAGTAATGATTCTTTCGGGAATCCCATAGCGACAAATGATTTCTTTCTTGATGAATCGGGCAACCACATGTCTGGTGACCTTCGCAAATGACGTTGCTTCGACCCACTTGGTGAAATAGTCGATGGCAACAAGGATGAAGCGATGCCCATTGGAGGCAGTCGACTCAATCTTTCCAATCATATTGATGCCCCACATAGCGAAAGGCCACGGCAAAGACATCACATTCAAAGGATTTGGCGGCACATGTACCTTATCAGCATAAATCTGGCATTTATGGCACTTCTGAGCATATTTGAAACAATCAGATTCCATGGTCATCCAGTAATAACCCGCTCTCAACAATTTCTTAGTCATTGCATGTCCGTCGGCGTGAGTACCAAAGGAGCCTTCATGGACTTCCTGCATTAACATGTCTGCTTCGTGTCTATCCACGCATCTGAGCAAAACCATGTCGAAGTTCCTCTTATACAGAACATCGTCTTTGTTCGAGAAGAAACTGCCTGCCAATCTTCTCAAAGTCTTTCTATCATTGTTGGATGCCCCTGCAGAGTACTCTTGATTCTTCAGAAAGCACTTGATGTCGTGATACCAGGGCTTGTCATCAACTACCAGTTCAGCAGCAAGCACATACGCGGCCCTATCAAGGCATATAACATCGATCCTGGGAGCATAGTTCCACCGAATCACCTTGATCATGGAGGACAGATTAGCAAGAGCATTTGCCATCTGGTTCTCATCACGAGGTATATGATACAACCTTATTGTTGCGTAAAAAGTCAATAGTCTTCTCGTGTAGTCTCTGTAAGGGACCAGATTAGGCTGGAGAGTGTTCCAATCACCATTCACTTGATTGATTACCAGAGCTGAATCTCCGAAGATGTCCAAAGTCTTGAATCTCAAATCAGTGGCTTGCTCAATACCCAAGATACAGGCTTCATACTCAGCTTCATTATTGGTGCACTCAAAAGTCAGACGAGCGGTGAAAGGCATGTGGGCACCTTTCGGAGTTGTAATGACAACACCAATTCCACTTCCTCTGGCGTTGACGGCCCCATCAAACATTAAAGTCCACTTTTTGTCTGGATCAGGTCCCTCTTCAACAACTGGCTCTTCATAGTCTTTCATCTTGAGGAACATGATGTCTTCGTCTGGAAAATCAAACTTCATCGACTCATAATCTTGAACCGGCTGTTGAGCAAGATAGTCTGACAGAATACTCCCCTTGATGGCTTTCTGGGAAGTATACTGGATGTCGTACTTTGTCAGTACCATTTGCCAACGAGCGACTCTTCCGGTGAGAGCTGGCTTCTCAAATATATACTTGACTGGATCCATTTTGGAGATCAGTAAGGTTGTGTGAGACAGCATGTATTGTCTCAATCGCTTAGCAGCCCATGCAAGTGCACAATATGTTTTTTCAAGCATTGAGTATCTCGACTCGCAATCTGTGAATTTCTTACTCAGGTAGTAGATGGCATGCTCTTTCCTACCTGTATCGTCGTGTTGACCGATGACATAACCCATGGAATTATCCAGTACTATCAAATACATAATCAGCGGTCTCCCTAGGACCGGAGGCACAAGGATAGGAGGATTTTGCAAATACTCTTTTATCTTCTCGAACGCCCTTTGACAATCATCATTCCACCTGATAGCCTGATCTTTTCTCAACAATTTGAATATTGGCTCACACGTGGCTGTTAGGTGAGAGATGAACCTTGCAATGTATTTCAACCTCCCTAAGAAACCACAGATTTGTTTCTCTGTTCTTGGCTCAGGCATTTTCTGTATCGCTTTCACTTTGGCCAGATCCACCTCAATCCCTTTTCTGCTAACAACAAAACCCAGTAGTTTTCCAGATCTCACCCCAAAAGTACACTTGTTCGGATTAAGCCTCAGCTTGAATTTCCTCAAACACTCAAACAGTTTCTGCAAATTCACCAAATGTTCTTCTTCTGTCTGAGATTTGGCAATCATATTATCAACATAAACCTCGATTTCATGATGAATCATATCATGGAATAGAGTCACCATCGCTCGCTGATATGTTGCTCCGGCATTTTTCAGACCAAACGGCATCACATTGTAGCAGAAGATGCCCCATGGGGTTATGAATGTTGTCTTCTCCATGTCTTCTGGTGCCATCTTAATTTGATTATAGCCAGAAAAGCCATCCATGAAGGAGAATACCGAGAACTGAGCCGTGTTATCCACCAAAATGTCAATGTGAGGTAAGGGGAAATCATCTTTAGGACTAGCCCTGTTCATATCCCGGTAGTCAACACACATCCGTACCTTTCCATCCTTCTTAGGTACCGGAACGATATTTGCAACCCATGGCGGATAATTTGTGACTGCTAGAAACCCTGCATCCAACTGTTTTTGCACTTCTTCCTTTATCTTGACAGCCATCTCTGGTCTTGTTCTTCTGAGCTTCTGCTTGATCGGAGGACAACCTTCTTTGAGCAGCAAGCGATGTACCACGACGTCTGTGTCAAGCCCTGGCATGTCCTGATAAGACCAAGCGAAGATGTCAACATACTCTTGCAGCAATTCAATCAACCCCTTCTTCACATTGTCTTCCAAAGCAGCCCCTATCTTGATTTCTCTCTTGGCGTCCCCGTTGCCGAGATTAATCACTTCAACAAACTCTTGATGCGGTTGAATGACCCTTTCCTCTTGTTTTAATAACCTGGTGAGTTCTTCAGGGAGTTCACAGTCTTCATCACCCTCTTCTTCAGCTTGAAAGATTGGATTTTCAAAGTCGAAGCGAGCCATAGCAGAACCGTTATCAATAGGATCTGGTGATGTGCTTCTGCATGAGTGATGGTATGTGCTTATGAGTGTGAAAAAAAAAGTGGAAACTAAACAAAACATTGCCATTTTTTTTGAAAAACTGCAAAAATAGAAAGACAAGGAACGAAATATTTGAATGTAAAAAGACGTCCTTTATTTATGATAAAAAATGCAAGTGTCACATAGATGAGCCCTACAATGAGTCATTACGCCCTGGCGGAACGTAAGACTTGGATATGCATGAATAAACAAAGAAAATTACTCCTCCAGACAAGTGGCTTGGACAATCTCCTCAGAAGACCAATTGTTGAGACCTTCACCCGGGATCCTCGGACGCACCCAGTTATCGATGTCGCAATCACTATCCCCATCTTCATTGTTGACCGCAGAGACTAATTTGACTTCTCCTTCAACCATGTTAACATTGGCTCCACCATGCTGGGGCATGGGATTATTGACGACATTAGGAGCTGGTGCAAAGTTAACGGCCTTTGAATCAATGAGGTCCTGAACTACGTGCTTAAAAGCTTTGCAGTTCTCAATATTGTGGCCAGGTGCCCCATAGTGGAAGCTACACCTAGCGTTGGCGTCATAACCCACCGGAAGCCTACCAATGGGAGGAGCCAGAGTGCGCAACTGCACAAGTTGTAGTTGTTGAAGACTAGAAAGCAACTGAGCGTACGACATTGGAAGGGTGTCGAAACGCCGGTCCATCATCCTTGGCCTCGGTTGATAGGCGGATCTGTTACCCGGTTGTTGTGGTTGGTACTGAGCTGGTTGACGTTGTGGTTGTTGTTGTTGTAGTGGTGCTGCAGCTGGAATGGTCACAACCGCAACATACGGTTGCTGATGATAGTTCTGAAAGTCATTCCTCCGGTTATCCCTATTCTGATAAGAAGATATGGCACTTGCATCCCCTTCTCTCCTCTTCTGTCCCTGAATGAACGGCTTCTTCACCCCTGATGAGGATCCATCTCCACTCTAGGTCTTGTATGTCCTCAAATAATTCTCCACCCTCTCTCCGGTAGAGACTACATCAGCAAAATTGGAGGCATTGTAACCCACCAGGCGCTCCAAATAAGGTCCTGGCAGAGTGTTCATGAACATGTTAGCCATTTCCTTCTCCAACATAGGAGGTTGGACACGGGAAGCTGTTTCTCTCCAGCGTTGAGCGTATTCTCTGAAGCACTCATTGCTTTTAAGAGACAGATTTTGAAGTCGAGTTCTGTCCGGAGCCATGTCTGCATTATACTGATACTGCTTCACGAAAGCCTCAGCCAAATCCCTCCAGCAACGGATGTGGGCTCTGTCCAGCCTCATATACCATTCCAGGGATGCCCCAGCTAGGCTGTCTTGGAAAAAGTACATAAGCAACTTTTCGTCATCGGAGTATGCAACCATTTTACGAAAATAGGCTTGCACATGGGTCTTCGGGCAAGAGTTGCCATTGTATTTGTCAAATATCGGGACCTTGAATTTCGGTGGCACCCTCACGCTTGGGACCAATCCCAAGTCAGCAACGTCTACTCCTAGAGGATTCTGTCCTTCCACTGCCTTCAACCTCTCTTCCAATCTTCTAAACACGGGGTCCACACCATGACCCATACCAAAGTCTTCCTGCAGCAGGGGGAACTGATCGTCCTGATCATCATGAGAGGGCTGTTGACCGGAGGTGACATGTAGGATTGGGATAGACCCCGGTCCATTGGGTCCATTAGCCTCTCCAACTGGAGGATCAGTCACCGTCTCTGGTTGAGCAGGGGGATTCCTCTGTATCATCTGCCTGAGCTCTTGATGTCCCTGAGCCACCCCTTGAACCACATCTATGAATTGATTCATGCGGGCTTTCATCTCGGCGAACTCTGCATGTAGGCTTTCCATTACTCTCTGTTAGTTTCTGCGGGTACTGTACCGGTGAATGCCTGGGTCAGCTATCCTGCTGATTGAACACCAAACGAACTGAGAACACTGTGGCGGTACCTGTTATGCAAGACATGCTAATGAATATGTAAATGCAATGACATGTTTATCAATTCCAAAGGTATTCTACCCTCTTGATTCCAGTCTCTCAATAGATAGACGATGTAAAAAAAAGACTAAGTCGTTGATGAGAACCAAGAAAATTTCGACTAGAATCAAGTAGAAGATATAAACCCCACAGAAATGGATAAACATGTGTGAATGATTATGAATGCAAAATGATGTGATGCAAAATGATGTGAATGCAGTGCAGTGGCATGGGAATCGGGATCGCTGTATCTGCTTGAACATCTGTCAGGTTGCACTGTCTGGAGAGAAATTAAGAGCACACCAAACAAAGGTCATGGGATGGATCATGTTATCCTTAATATCAACCACCCATTTTGGTGGATTATGGTTTACACCTTATCAACACCCAAGTTTCATTGATATTAAGGATACCTGATCGGATCAACCATGAATCAAGGGTTTGTTGCAAGTCACGAGCATGGAGTTTAGGTTAAGAACCACCCAAAAGGAGTGTACTAAGGTTTAAACCTGCCAAACATGTTCTACAAAAGGTTCCCATAGTCCTAATCCCATCTTTCGGATATTATCGGAGGAACGACTACTCGTATTCCAAAAATATTCTCAAGAGAGACTCTTATGAGTGTAGTATCGCGTAACAATCGTATCAAATCTTACACTTGAATGACTTTCACACTATGTCCTACGAATAGGCCAAGATGGGTTTGGTAAACTAAGGTCCTCGGCTTCTAAGGTCTATATTGGAAAAAGTAATGTCTAACCACAACTTACTTGTGTGACATTATTGATCTCAACATAACCTCCACCAAGTGAATGGGCTTGCAAGTCAACTTGCTAAGGAATAACTCCACACAAGTCGACAAGACTATGCCATTCTCCTATCCTAAGTGCACTCGAGTTCGGGTATAGAACTCATCTCACAAAGATCACCAAGCAGCCATAGCCAGCCAACAGATACAGCAATGATATGTACACAATGCAATAAGGTAAAGCAGGTAAATAAATAACGGTACAAAAGCATGAACACCCAATAAATAAACAAACTACAAAAGCTAGGAGGGACTCGCTTAGGGAAACCGGGTCCCCAGCAGAGTCGCAACCTGAAAAATACAGTGTGCGAAAAAACAACCGGCGAAAGAAAATGACAGAAGAGTCGCCACCGTGCGTTATTTATCCCAAAGGAGGGAAAAGAAACGCTCGAAGTAAACCTGAAAAGAGGAAAGGAAAAGACAAGGTCTCGCAACCAAATCTTGGGTTCGGGAGTCGGTTATGCGAAGGGAAGGTATTAGCACCCCTACGCATCCGTAGTACTCTACGGGATCCACTTTTGTAGTTCTTGTCTAAAGGGTGTGAGTTTATCTTGTGTTGTTTACTAAAAGAGGGGGTTAAATGAAAATGACTCGCGCGGATGTCGCATCCACTGCATACGTATCTCATCTGAATATGAGAATCAGAGTCTTCGTAGCTCGGCTGACCTATGGGTTGGGGGGATGTGTGCTTGGTAAGACATCGCGTCTTATGCCTACGTATCTCATCTAGAATGAGAATCAGAGCAAGCCGTAGTTCGGCTAACTACGGGGTTATGGATTGGGTTTTGGACGAACGACGTCACTACGTAATCTACCGGATGCTTGACCTTTGGAGACTTACTCACCTATAGTAGAAGGAGTAAATCTGTGTTTAGGAGAAGAAAAATCAATGAAGGGTTAGGGTTTAGGAACGCTCATGCAAAAGGGGTAATGAGGATAAGACATCATAGCTCTTAACCCTGGACAAAGGAACCTGCATAAAGTAAACACAAAAACATTGCCTCCTATCGAGGTCTTCCAGCTAGGAAAGCAGTAAAATGCAGGAAAAATGTAAAAGGTACCACACGGATGAAGATCCGAGGTAACAGCAATTAAAGGAACAAGGAAACCATGAGATCCTTCCAAGCTAACACCATCAAAGAAAGTGAGTAAGTACAGGTAATCGGAATGAAACCTCCAGGCGGTATCCCACAAATAAAGTGGAACACCAGGCAAACCATCTCTGCAAGAGTCATATGAGCCCTCACAAAACAACACTCAACAAATAGGTTAGAGAAACAAAATAGGGTAACCAAGAGTTTCCCCCAAATCAAAATGTAACCATATGAATCATGCCCTTTTAATTCACAAAAAGCTCACAAAAAGCAACCAAGGGTAGGAGGCCTAAACCTCTTGTCAAACACATGCATCAAAAGGGTATCAAATTCACCCATAATACCTCATACATTTAGAGCATTCAAATTAAAGGCATAAAGATGATGGATATAGGGCAAACCTGATTGGAGAGATCAATGAAAGTGAATTGCCCGGTTGGGTTTGCAAAGCAATCTGAGGGTTTATATGGGAGAGCGATGAGTTCCCTTCAGCCTCTGGAGGTTGCTCTGAACTCTGTTAGCTCTTCTCTCACTTTCTTTTTCCTGCCAGGGTAATAGGAATAGAATATAATTTTCTTTCACTGAAACTCTGAATTTATAACCTGATTTTTGTGGACCTGTGGGCTCAGATGAAAGAGGCCCAAGTCCAAAAAATTTCTTTTATTTGTTTAATTTATTTATTTAATTATTTATTTATTTATTTATTTATTTCGTTTTCCGTTTTTTTACGTTCGTTTTTTTTTTCAAAACACGTGGGTTTCACCTAGCGAGCATGACAGCTCATGAACAAACCTTTACTCCTTCAAGATTAACGTTTTGACTGATGAATAGACCCCTGTTGGAAGTAACTTAAGTCTTTCCCTTGTGTTGACTGATCATCTAAATAGAGCCCACAAAGTGTCATGGATGATGTTCAAGCTTCTTGGAGCTAATCCCGATTGACATGATGAAATGCAATGTATCTAATGTTAAATGCCCTAAAAATGAATGCATGCATGAGGTGTAAAGCGTATGCTTCCAGGAAAAATGAAGGGTAAATTTTGGGGTATTACAATAGCCACCACGTTGATAACCACCTTGAGAAAACTCCCAATGATCCATTCTAGACGATAAATGACCAATCTCGGTCATAACATCCATTCGAAACCCTTGCAGATATTCCATTATCATTTGGTTGGAAGGTTGATCCGGTTGAGCTTCTGAAGGAGGGTTAAAATCCTCATCAGTGTGGACTTCTAGTTGAGGTTCTTCATCATCATTGTCCAGGTATTTTACTTCATGGGTCCGGTGATTGTAGATGACTCTCATCTTCCTATTTACCTGCTTGATACTAATCATGAAGGAAGGTTTTTCCATTGAGAAACACAACTCATTTTCCATGTTGATGTTGAAATGACGGAAAGTCTTGGTCAAGAAATGAGCATATGGTAGACCCTCAACATATTCATCATGGGACACCATATGTGTCAGGATTGTATGCCCCCAATCAACACGTAAATGATTTTTGATGGCATATAGAAGCATCATTTATGGATCTGTTATAGTGCAGTGATTGGAGAATCTAGGCACAATAACATGTACCAGAAAATAGTGCAACATTCTATCATCAATAGAAAACTTTTCTGGGGGCCAGTAAACACGCTCCGGGTTATCTCCTCCAAAACTCTTCTTCCTCTTGTTGTAAAATTGATGCTCAAACAAAAACGACTCAAACTATAGTAGAAAGCATGTTTGTTATAGTCTTCCCACAGAGCCTTTGTCCCAACAAATTTGTGACCACCAGTAGGAATTTCAAGAATATCACTTATATCAGAATTCGTTAAGGAGATTGGAACCCCATTCACCACAGATGTGAGTTTCCCTTTCTTCTTCACCATGTTGGAATAGAACTCCTTGACCAATTCAGGTTAAAAATTTGTATTGTAACCAATGAGGTCACTCAATCCCAATTCCTCAAAAACAGTAGGAAAGCTAAACACATCTTCAGGAAAAGAAACAAAAGAACCATACTTAGGCTTCATGATTTTATTTTGGAATAAATAAGTCTCATACCTTTCTTGTTGACTCTTGGTAGTGAAAAGTCTTGACAAATCTAGAGGGCCTCTAGAACTAGAAGCCTTGCCCTTGCCTTTGCCTTTAGATGAAAGTTGAGAGACCATGAATGTTGCTTGGAAAGAGAATCAAGAGATAAAGCAAAAACCTTTTGAGTGAATGGGAGAAAACATGTAGAATGCTGAAAGATTTCTTGAGGAGAGATGTGGTTTTATGGTGGTAAAGTGTAGTAATTAGAAGAATCAAGTGGTTGGACCAACACAATAAAAATCAATGAATAGAAATAAAGTGACATAAAGAGCTTTTAACAAAACTTGGTAAAAAGCACTTACTTGAAAATAGGAAAAGGAGAAGGAATAGGAGAAAAAAGTGGTAAAAGAAAAAAATGAATAAATGCAATATGGAATAGTGTATCAGTAGATGTATTAGGATTCACGTGTGAAAAAATAAAGTGAGAATAAAGTGGGAATAAAATAGGAAAAAAATCATGCGCATGCTGAACATATAAAACAAAAAAATTTAAAGACCAATCGATTGGCATTGTGAAAAAGTTGAAAAAATAAGAGGACCAGTCGTTTGATGTTAGGGATCCAATCGATTGGTTGGTGAATTTTTTTTTATAAAAATTAAAAAAAAATAAGGAACCAATCGATTGATAGAAGGATGTAATCGATTGAATGAACTTGCTGTAAAATAAAAATTCAGAAATTAAAAGGGACCAATCGATTGACACCTGACCATCAATCGATTGACACCAAACAAAATTTGATAAATGCTTAAAAAATAACACATAAGCAAACATACTTAAAATAAAAACATTTTTAATAACATTAAACAATTAATTACTAAATATTATGAGAAAGAGTGCACCTTTAAATTTTGATGTGATTTTGATGAGTTATATATCACACTCATCTAGAATCCCAAGTTCCCTTCGAATTTTGTAAAATGGTTCTCATGCCAAAGGTTTTGTGAAGATGTCAAAAAATTGATTATGAGTATCCACAAATGTGAATTCGACATCTCCTTGAAGCACGTGGTCACGAAGAAAATGATATTGAATGTCAATATGTTTGGTTCTTGAGTGCATGACCGGATTCTTTATAATGTTTATCGCACTTGTGTTGTCACAACAAAGAGGAATCCATCCAAGATTGAGTCCGTAGTCACGAAGTTGTTGCTTAAGCCAAAGTATTTCAGCGCAACAACTACCTGCTGCTATGTATTCCGCGACAGTGCTTAGAGCAACACACGCTTGTTTCTTGCAAGCCCATGATACTAATGCATTTCCAAGGATGTGACATGTATCACTAGTACTTTTTCGATCAGTTTTACTTCCTGCATAATCAGCGTCAGAATAATCAACCAAATACTACCTTTAGGATACCATAGGCCGACATTTGTTGTTCCCTTGAGATACTTCATGATCCTCTTAACAACGGTGATATGTGATTCTTTTGGATTGGCTTGAAAATAAGCACAAAGACACACACTAGACATAATATCAGGACGGCTTGCCGTCAAATAAAGTAAGGAACCAATCGTACCTCGATACTTTGTTATGTCAATCGAAACACCTGATTCATCTTGATCAACATAAGATTCGGATCCCATTGGAGTAGACATTGCCTTGCAACTATCCACGTTGAATCTTTTTAGCAACTATTTGCAGTACTTAGATTGATTTATGAAAATGCCATCCTCCAGTTTCTTGATTTGAAGTCCAAGAAAATAGTTCATCTTACCCATCATGGACATCTTGAATTCTCCTTGCATCATCGATGAAATTTTTTCACACATTTCTTTGTTTGTCGAGCCGAAGATGATGTCGTCAATTTAGACTTGAACCAATAAAGTGTTACCTTTTATTTTCTTAATAAATAAGGTTTTGTCAATTTTACCTTTTTCAAAACCCTTTTCACAGAAAAAGTTGTTGAGACGATCATACCATGCTCTAGGTGCTTGCTTTAGGCCATAAAGAGCTTTCCTCAACTTGAAAACATGTGAAGGATTTTTGAAGTCTTCAAAGCACGGGGGTTGTTTGACATAGACTTCTTCATTGATGTAGCCATTCAAGAATGCGCTCTTGACATCCATTTGAAATAATTGAAAATTTAATGAACATGCATAAGCAATCAATAAACGGATAACTTCTAACCTTGCAACTAGAGAGAATGTTTCTTCAAAATCAATGCCTTCCTCTTGATTGTATCCTTGGGCCACCAACCTTGCTTTGTTTCGAACAATTATACCATTCTCATTAAGCTCGTTCTTAAATACCCATCTGGTACCTATGATGTGTTTATCACTTGGCCTAGGGACAAGTTCCCAAACTTGATTCCTTTTGAATTGGTTTAACTCTTCTTGCATAACAATTATCCATTGGTCGTCACCTAAAGCTTCATCAACTTTGGAAGGTTCGATTTGAGAAACAAAAGCCATATTTAAGCATGCATCTTTGAGATTTAATCTTGTTGTAACACCTTGACTAATATCACCAATGACTTTATCAATAGGATGATCCTGATGAGTTCTTCATTCCTTAGGTAGATCATTATCATTTTCTTTTTGTTGATCTTGCTCATCTTGATGTTTTGGTTGATCACCATTGTTTCCACTTGAAGTATCTTTTTGAGGGACTTCTACAACATTATCATCATCATCACACAAAACAATGTCCTCCTTAGAGGGGTTAGATTCATCGAAAGTAACATGCATAGATTCTTCAATTTTTAAAGTTCTTTTATTATATATTCTAAATGCTTTACTAGTAAGAGAATGTTCAAGAAATATACCTTCGTCGGACTTCTCGTCGAACTTACCTAGATTATCTTTGTCATTGTTGAGAACAAAGCATTTGTATCCAAAAATGTGAAAGTAAGAGATGTTTGGTTTCCTTCCTTTGAATAGTTCATAAGGGGTCTTTTTCAAGATAGGTATAATAATAATTCTATTACTTACATAGCATGCCGTGCTTACCGCATCTGCCCAAAAATACTTTGGAAGATTTGAATCGCTAAGCATTGTTCTTACAAGTTCCACAAGTGACCTATTCTTTCTCTCCACCACTCCATTTTGTTGAGGATTCCTTGGTGCCGAGAAATTATGAAATATTCCATGTTCTTCTCAAAAATCTTCGAAGGAGGCATTTTGAAATTCTCCACCATGGTCGCTTCTTATGGAGGCAATAGTTAGAGATTTCTCATTTTGGATTTGCTTCGCATATTTCTTGAACGCCTTGAATGCATCATTTTCTGCACTAAGAAGAAAGCCCAAGTGTATCTAGAGAAATCATCAACAATAACTAAAGCATATACAAATCTTCTTGTTCTTGATGGACCAAATAAGTCCATATGCAACAATTGTAGTGGCCTTGTAGTGGACACCACATTCTTTGATGTGAAAGTTGATTTGGTTTGTTTCCCCTTTTGACATGCATCACAAAGCCTATCTTTGACAAATTTTATCTTAGGAAAACTAATGACAAGATCATGCTTTATAAGTTTATTCAAATGTTCCATATGAATATGTGCAAATCTTTTATGCCACAACCATGACTCATTATTGTTTACCATAAGACATTTTACCTTCAAAGATAAATCATCAAGGGAAATCATAAATATATTATTAATTCTCATACCTTTGAGTTTTATCTCATGAGAGACTTCATCTTCAATCAAGCATTCATCTTTGGTGAACTTGATTTTGAAGCCCTTGTCGCAAAGTTGGCTAATACTTAGAAGATTATGCTTTAGTCCTTCGACATAAAGAACATCTTCAATGGATGTGAAAGGTGGTGCTCCAACTTTGCCTATGACAAGAATTCTCCCTTTTTTTATCACCATATGTGACATAACCCTTGGCCTTCAATGCTAGATTTGAAAATTTGTTAATGTCTCCCGTCATATGCTTGGAACAACCACTGTCATGATACCAAAGGTTTGAAGTGGTTTTCAAGCATACCTACAAAACATAATTAAGTTTTGTTAGGTACCCAAATTTATTTGGGTCCTTCATAATTAGTGCCTTTCTTTACCCATACATAATGCCCACTTGCTACGCTGAAATTTCTAAAATAGCATGCATTTTGTGTATGGCCAATTATTCCGCAATAAAAACAAGTAGGTTCAAAGTTGCTTCTATATCTAGGAACATAAGATTTCTTTTTAGAAATCTCTTCTTTTTAGGATAGTGGTGAACAACTTTAGGATTTTTACTTTCTCTTTGGATGGTTGATCCTTAGCCTTAACAAATACAATTTTACTGGTACTTGGTTTGGAAAACTTTGAGTAACCAAGACCACTTTTATCATTTGAATATCTTTGTTGGCTAAGGACTCCTTCCAATCCAATTTGTCCTTTTTCATATCTTTCAAGAACTCTTTTTAATTGGACAATTTGGAAAGAAAGTGACTCACAGTTTTTACATATAAAATTTTATTTTTCACTAATCATCTTTTATTTTTCATTGTAGACATCTTTTTCAATTGTCACGATTTTTCCTTCTAAAGATAAAATTGTTTTCTTTTGAGATGATATAGTTTTATACAAAATTTTGCATTCTTCAAGAAGTTCATTTATAGCACCTTGTGCATCACTATCGAAAAGAGAAAAGTTGCTACTAACCTCATCTTCTTCATCGTCAGAGTGGTATGAAGTCATTAATGCTAAGTTTGCATATTCGTAGCTCTTCGATTCGGAAGAAAAACTTATCTCATTACCTTCCCATGAAACATGCACCTTTTTGTTCTTGAAATCCTTCTTGCCTTTAAAGCCTTCTTTCCTTGAGAGTCTTGGACAATCTGGTTTTATATGACCTTGCTTTCCACATTCATAACATGCGACTACTCGTGTGGAAGTGGAAGCCTCCATTTTCCTAAAATGTTTATTTCTTTTAGCATGAAAAGGTTTGTCATTTTGACCAAAAAACATACCAAGCCTTTTAACAAGGAGCATGAAATTTTCATCTTCCTCCAATGCGGCCTCATCTTTTTATTCCTTTGATTCAACTTTTAAAGCAATTCCTTTGGATTTCTTTTCCTGATTTTCATGCTTTTCGAGTCGTCCAAGTTCAAGTTCATGTTCTTGGAGTTTTCCAAATAATGATGCGGACGTCATTGTAGAAAAACTTTTCTTTTCCGATATGGCCGTAACTTTAGGTTGCCATTCTCTTGTTAAGGATCTTAGCACTTTAAGGTTGAGATCATCATTTGTGAAGGTCTTTCCCAGAGCAATTAAGTGATTCGTTAAGTGAATAAATATTTTCTGTAAAGCAACAATAGATTCTCCGGGCTGCATTCTGAACATTTCGTATTCTTGACTAAATGTATTTAATCTGGATCTTTTAACTTCAGTGGTTCCTTCGTGAGTCTCCACCAAAGTATCCCATATTTCTTTCGCAGATTTGCATTGAGATATGCGGAAGAACTCGTCCATACTTAATGCACTTGGAAGAATATTGATGGCCTTTTTCTCATTAAGTTTTCTCTTCTTATCTTCTTCATCATACGAGCTTTTGATCTTCGGGGTGCCAAAACCATTGACCACACTTGTCGGATTATACGGACCATTTTCTACGGTTTCCTAGATACCATCTCCTTGTGCTTTTATATGTGCTTTTATGCGGATTTTCCAGAAGTCAAAATATTCTCCAGAAAATTGTTGGTGTAAGCCCTAGAGGCCAATACTTTTGGTACTTGTATCAAATTATTTATTAATAATAAAAGGCATTTTCTTTATTATGGTTGATTAATAAAGTCCCTGGAATAGATAGTCCGTTTAATGTATTAAGTGTGACTTAATCATGAGAACACATTAAACATAAGGACACTATTCTTAAAGTATCCGTAGTCGAGCTTTAGTGTGAAGTGGGATAACATTAAAGCATTAAGACTATTATGTTTGTAGACTGATGATCACATCTCATGGATCATGGATAAAGAGTTATCAAGTCTTAAACACAGGTATGAATATTAGGAGTAATATTTATACCGGATTGACCCACTATGAGAATACTATATAGAAATTTATGCAAAGTGTCATAAGTTATTCTCATGGTGATAATAGTGTATACCACTCTTCGACCTGAAACCACTATGAATCCTAGATGTAGAGTCGAGTGCTTTATTGTTGATCCAACGTTGTCCGTAACTGGATAACCATAAAGACAGTTGATGGGTACTCCACGAAGCATGCTGAGGGACATGAGTGATCTAGATGGAATTTGCCCATCCTGCATAAAAGGATAAATGTCTATGGGCCCAATATTGAACTGGACAAGGATGACACGGTTTATGCCTTGTGTTCAATATAGACATAAGGGCAAAAGGGTAATTATACACATAAGTATTATCACAGAAGGTTTTGTCAGATCACATGACATTTTCGTGTCTTAGGTAGCAGTGATGTGTTGCTAGATACCGCTCACTGTTTATTATGTTAAATGCGTGATTTAATATAATTGCCAACGTCACGAAAACCTACAGGGTCACACACAAAGGACGGATTGATGAGAGATAGAGTAACTAAGGAATACCGTATGGTACGGTTCCCTTAAGTGAATTATAGAACATCGTAAGGTACGGTGTACTTGAGTAGAATACGAAATATGGTAAGGTACCATAAGCTTAAGTGATTTTGGGCATATTATAAGATATGGGCCAAAATACACTTAAGTGGGCTTTTTAGCTTGAAGCCCACACAAGTGGTTCTATAAATAGAACCCTTGTGCAGAAGCATTCATGGCGGTTGCATTAATTTCGTTTTCTCTCTCTCTCTCTCTCTCTCTCTCTCTCTCTCTCTCTCTCACTCAAAACCTTCATTTGTACCAGCTAGCACTGAGATTGAAGGAAACCGTTCGTGTGGACTGAGTAGAGACGTTGTCATCGTTCAATGTTCGTGATCGCTTAGTGGATCTGCATCAAAGGTTTTGATCGTCACAAGAGATCTGCACCAAAGGTTTCAATCGTCACAAGAGGTAAATATTCTATCACTGATCATGACCATTCGTAAGGATCTCTAAAGGAGAAAATTTTAATTTCCGGTGTGTTTTGGACCGCAATTCTCCTTCAATGGTATCAGAGCCACTTACGAAACCATGAATCGGATAGCTGTTTAATTTTTGTATTAATATGATTAAAAGACAGAATGAATCAATTAATTAAACGGGTAATTAAATTTGGCATCATGAGTGTACGAGTTGGATGATTGATGTTGACTATGCTTCGGAATCCGACATTAGTATGGTGAAGCAGCGATACATCGATCGTCCATATGTTACGCAATTGAGACCGATCAACTTATATATGATATAAGTAATCCTAATGCAAAGTACGATATATGTGATATACTATTTCTGTTTCGTTCATTCAAACACTAAATGATTGTTTTCCTTTGAGCGATCAATGGTCATTTGCTTCGGAATCCGACATTAGTATGGTGAAGCAATGACTTGTTGATCAATCATACTGAATCAACAATCGAGGTGTGTTTGACGGTCTGAAATTGGCGCATTAGGGTTGGTGACGGCGCAAGGGTTGTGCCGTTAAGGAGTTGTGAATTTAGGGCTTTTTGGAACAGGTCTGTAGACTGTTTCAAAGTTCTGTTATTTTGGCCGTGACGCTCGTGACAAGCTTGTAACGATCGTAACAAGCTGGACGTAACGGTCGTCACATGCTTTGTGACGGTCGTAACAAGCTGGACGTGACGGTCGTCACGTGCTTTGTGACGGTCGTCACATAGGCGTTTCTGTTTTTGGCCGCGTGACGGTCGTAACAAGCCTGTGACGGTCGTAACACGCTGGGCATGACGTTCGTCATGGGCTGGGTGACGGTCGTCACACTCACAGAGTCAGAATTCTCGGGGTTTCTGTTTTGTGAATGCGCAAGAGTTGTGTTGATGCAAAACGATGTTCATTTCAAATGAATTGTTCATTAAAATTTTTGACAGGGGCGCTGCCCCCTTGACCCCCGTCCGCTGATCGGTCAGCGGAACCACCGTCCGCTGACCGGGCAGCGGAAACCCCGTTCCCGCTGTCCGGGCAGCGGATCCCTGGCTAACTCTACGTAGTGTGATCGGTCGCCGAAATTTAATTTTGTTTTAATTAATTAAAGGAATTAAAATTAATAATAATAATAATAATGTGTTTATTATTATTGCCTTGTGGTGATCAATTATGGCCTTAGTTATCCTTTATTTTGTTTTGGGTTTTAAAATATGACCTGCGAGTCGTGCCTCTCCTTTTAATCTTAATGTAACTTCTTTTCTCATCTCACTCCCTCGTATGAAAGACGAGTTTCTTCTGTAATGTAATGATATGAAGAAAGAGAAGAATTTGATATCAAAGAAGGATAATGATATGAAGAAAGAGAAGAATTCAATATTAAAGGAGGACAATGTTATGAAGAAAGAGAAGAAATCAATATCAATGGAGGACAACCTTGAAGATCTTGCTTGGAGAAGATTAGATCGTTCTTAGGTTAGCTTAGGTTCTCTCATTTGCTTGGGAGAACAATTGCGCTAGGGGCTATAACTATTTCATTTTGTTTGTATGTATGTTGATGCATGTGAATGTATGTTGATGCATGTGAGAGACGATTTATATGATAAATAAGCCGGTGAGATCATAACAATTACAATTCCCTCAAATTAAATATTAAGTTTATGCTTTCCAAGTTTTAGCACTCATCAAGACTAGTATCGGATAATGTAGGTTTCGCCTACGCGAGGTGCATGTTCTATATTAGTAAGGTGCGATGGGATAATTGTAATATCCAACTGCTAAGACAATGGGTCAAACTTAATTATAATAATATCATATATGTTTTAGAAGCAAGAGTTAGGAATGATCCATATGATGGATTGGAATAAGGAGTTATTCGCCCAACTGAAATTTTCGAGAGTTGTATGAGATACAATTGGAAGGAGTTCCTACCTAAATAACCTAGTTTTGTGTAATCCGCCTACGCGGACTTAGAACGAAGTGAAATATGGATCTCGATCCACTAGAAAATCTTCCAACGGGATTTTCCGAATCAAATGATGAGGGTCATTTGTTTTGAGTAAAATAGTGGGAGCATATTTAATTAAAGGCCTAATTAAATATGTCAATGATACTTATATTTTCATTAATCCTTATGTAGATTGCCATGACAGCAAACACCTCTAACAATCATTTTGCGATCAATCCTTGACAAAGATAAATTGTCTGGGACAAATCTCTGGATTGGCACCGAAACCTGAGGATTGTCCTCAAACATAATAGAAAGTTGTATGTCTTGGAGACACCTGTTCCTGAATAGGAACCTTCTAGTTATGCACCTAAGGCAGAAAGAGATGCTTATAAGAAGCATGTCGATGATGCAAATGAAGCTGCTTGTCTCATGCTGGATGTCATGAACTCAGAATTGCAAAAGCAACATGAGAACATGGCAGCGTTCAATATGATCGAACACTTGAAGATGCTCTATCAAGAGCAAGCAAGACATGAGAGATTTGAAGTTTCAAAAGCCATTTTTCAAAGCAAGTTAGCTGAGGGAGCCCCTGTAGGTCCCCATGTACTCAAGATGATTGGGTATGTGGAAAACCTTGAGAGATTGGGTTTTCCCCTCGGAAAGGAACTTGCGACTAATTTGATCTTGCAATCGTTGCCAGATAGATTAAGTCAATTTGTCCTAAATTTCAATATGAATGATTTGGACAAATCTCTTCCTAAGCTGCTAGCCATGTTAAGAACTACTAAGCAGAATCTGAAGACAAAAGGGAAGTCCATTCTGATGATTGGAAATGGAAAGAGATAGAACAAAAGGCCCACCAAGCAGGGTGATAAAGGGAAAGGCAAGGAAGTTGCCAAACCCAGACCCACTGTTGCTGCTTTGAAGCCTAGTGGAGGCATAACAAAGGCAGGCACCTGCTTCCATTGTGGTAAGACCGGACACTGGAAGAGAAACTATCTAAAGTACTTGGAAGATGACAAAATCTCCATTCACAGGAAAAGGTGAAAGAGCTGATGATCTTTTGGCCCTCATACATACTGATGTATGTGGACCACTGAACATACCAGCCAGAGGAGGTTTTCAATACTTCATTTACCGATGATTTCAGTAAATACGGTTATGTGTATCTAATGAAACTCAAATCGGAGTCCTTTGAAAAGTTCAAGGAATTCAAGAATGAAGTACAAAACCAACTAGGTAAGAATATTAAAACTCTTCGATCAGATCGAGGTGGTGGGTATTTAAGCCTAGAGTTTGATGACCATCTGAAAGAGTGTGGGATCCTATCCCAACTTACTCCTCCTGGAACAGCCCAATGGAATGGTGTATCTGAGAGGAGAAATCGAACCCTGTTAGACATGGTCCGATCCATGATGAGTCACGCCGATCTTCCAAACTCCTTTTGGGGACATACACTATTGACAGCAGCTTACACACTTAACTGTGTTCCATCCAAAAGGTTAAGAAGACACCATATGAGATATGGAGTGGTAAGAAACCACATATGTCTTACATAAAGATTTGGGGTTGCGAGGTTTATGTGAAACGACAAATTTCAACTAAGCTTGAGCCCAAATCTGACAAATGCTTATTTGTGGGGTATCCTAAAGAAACAAGAGGGTATTACTTCTACAATCCTTCTGAGGGCAAAGTGTTTGTCGCTCAAACTGGAGTTTTCCTATAAAAGGATTTTATTTCCAAAGGAACCAGTGGGAGGAAAGTAGAGCTTGAAGAAATTCAAGAATCACAAAGCATAGATACACCTATGGAGAAATTAGAGTATGAAACACAAGAAGTTGTGGAAGAGCAACCTGCTCAAGTAGAACAAGACCAGTGTAGGTCAAGCAGGATACGTCAACTACCTGAGAGATATGGATATCTCATAACTGATCAAGGTGATGTATTACTCATGGATCAAGATGAGCTTGTAACCTACCAAGAGGCTATAACTGGTCCCGAGTCTGAGAGGTGGCTAGAAGCCATGAAATCTGAAATGGATTCCATGTACACAAACCAAGTTTGGACCTTGGTAGAGCCTCTTGTAGGAGTTAACCCTATAGGATGCTGTCATACGGTGAACTGACTTTGGGGTGTTTTGCTTTGGAAAGCAAATGTCGCGGTTAGCAAGAGTCGCCACCGACTTTTCTTTTATCCAATAAGGAAAGGTGGAAAAGAAAAGGAAAGACCTGGATTAGATTTTGGGTTCGGGAGGTACATTATACAAAGGGAAGGTGTTAGCACCCCTTGTATCCATGGTTATCCATGGGCTCTTAATTGCTGGATCACTTATATTTTGTCTGAAAAAGTGTTCGTGAATTGTTTAAAAAGGTTTTGAAAAGAGAGTTTAACTTGGTAATGATTCTCGTATGAATGTATACAAAGTATTTATCTCATTTGATTTTGAAAACGATTTAGAAAAATATAACCTGGTAATGATTCTAGTACGAATGTATACCAAGTGGTGATTTTCTAGGATTTGCAAAGTGTGAGGGATGGAAAATGTGTTAGGTTATGATCCAGCAATTGAGAGTTATACCTTCCTAGGGTCTTTATGGGCATTTCCAGTCCTTATGAGGGTAAAACTGTCCTTACTATTGAGAAGTAAGTAATTTTAGCCTTTGGATGTAAAAGGGTCATCGTAGGGTCATCGATTGGTCATTGAAGGCAACAGTTGTAAGGATACCTTAACATTCGAAGGGACGATCATCATTTAACCGCAGGCTACACCGAAGGGTCATCGAGGGACGAAAATCATATATTCAAGGCAACATCCGAGGGACTATGATTTATTTTATGATGATTTAATCGAAGGGTCTTTGCTAAGTGTATCCCTACATTCGCGGGACATGACCGTTATACCGTAATACCGTAAAGTAACAAAGAGAGGTCCAAGATCACATATTCAAAGGCCGTATTTTACAATCAATTAGATAATTAGGAGGAATCCCCACATTAAAATTAATGCATTAAGATCGATTAAGCAATTTAGGGTGGATCTTTGCCATAAAATTAATACATTAAAATCAATTGAGTAATTCAGGGTGAATCTCCACAAGGGTATTCCACAAATAAAATGGAAGACCTAAACAACAATCTTTTCCTGGGGGTGTGAACCTTTGCAACATTCAACAAACGGGTTAGAACATCGAGATAAAGTACAATTGGAAATTGCACCACAACACAACAGTCATTAAGTCAGGCCGAATAATGCAGAATTATAATGAATATTGATCAGATAAACATAAGGCAGAACAACAAAGAAACAAAACAGCCACTGTCCCGTTCGCCCCTGCTTCGCCTAGCGAAGGCTTAGCGAGGGCTCGCTCCAGGCTCGCTTAGCGATGTGCTAGCGAGCGGCGACGGATTTTGAGTTTGACAGCAGCATGATCTCCGGAACCCTGACCTTCATGGCATTTAATTATAGGAATAGCATGGACAAACATTCAGGATATTCAGGCATACTTAAATTCATACATGAAATCATGTTACATATCCAAAATTTAATCATGATGCCTTATATATGTAAAGATTACCGATTAAAAGCATAAAACATTGGTGATACGCAAACCTGTTTGTAACTGAGCTTGGTATCGAATGGAGTTGGGCGGCGGTAGCTTCAGCACGGATGAGCGGCCTTCAGGGTTTCTTTACTCGGAATACTCTGAGTTGATCTCCAGGGTTTCTATGCCAGGGTTTCCGTCGTCTTCCTCTGTTTTTTTTTCCTTTTCCTGACTGAAGCTTGGCTATTTATAATGCTCTTGTTGTGACCTAATGGGCTCAGAGTGAAGCCCGAAAATTCTGATGTACGCAAGCTTCGCTAGGCAAGGGAGTTGCTCGCCTAGCGAGCAAGCTAGTTTGGGCTTTTTCTGGATTTGGTGCTTCGCTGGGGCGAGTGTCATGACGAAGGGTTCGCTAGGCGAAGGAATTGCTCGCCTAGCGAGCAAGTTAGTTTGGGCCATTTTGGATTGAGTCCGTTGTGAGCTGGGTTTTTGTTCCTTTAAGATCAGTGCCTTGCAGAATAAGTCGGAGTGCCTTGAAAAAATGCCTTGTAATATCAACGGGCAAATTTTGGGGTATGACAGCTGCCCCTGTTCAATATTCTTGAACCGAGAGAGTTAGAATGGCAAGTATGCCGTTCGTGGTCTGGAGGTGGAAGATTATTGAACACTAAAATGCCCCAAAAATTTGCACTTGTCAATCGAGAGATGGGTTTAACGATGCCATCCAGGAAGTTTGATGATGAGAGCTGCAGATTGTGTCGTACGTTAGACCAATTTGCAGACATGGGTGCCACACTGGGTCATACGCTAGACCGTATAATGAGTCATCCATTATGTTGTCGATTTCGCTGGGGAGTCAGAGTGTGTCATACACTGCTGGGGATAAGGGATCAGAATGGATCATACGCTAGACCGTATCTGAATAGCAGAGTGAGTTGTTCCTTAGGCGGGTGACTCCGCTGGGGATGAAATATCAGAATGGATCGTACGCTAGATCGTATCTGAGTTGCAAGATGAGCCGTCCATTAGGCTGTATCTGTAGAGGCAAAGGTCAGAATGTACCGTACGCTAGGTAGTCTCTGAGAAATGAAAGGTCCAACTGGGTCGTAAATTAGACCGTATTGGAGTAGTTGAAGGTCAGAATGGATCGTCCGTTAGATCGTATCTGAGTGGGAGGAGTCATATGTTGAGCTGAATCAGAATGAACCGTACGTTAGACTGTATCTGATCGTATTTGTAGATGCTGTATTTGCAATAAATGGCCGGGATGGGCTTAAAGATACCATCCTTAGGAGGATAATTAACCTGAAAAATAAAGTTAGCTTCATGCCATGTCACGATGCATGAGATGTTTTATGCTTTTGACAATAAATGCGAATAATGTATGCATGCGTATGCTGTGAAATGATGTAATGAATGAATTATGCATCTGAAAAGTTCTTCCCGAGGACTCTACTGGGGAAATAAATCTCAGTCTTCTGGTTGGAGATACTGGTACCGGTGATCCTTTCTTAGCTGGGGATACTTGATTCTTGTCTGATGGTAGAAATATTCGACAGCCTGGCTGGGGATGGGAGAGATGACCAGTCTGTCTAGTGATGCCAATTTCTTCTGCGGAATAACTGGTTTTGTTGAGGAATAGAATTGGTAACGGATTCATTGGAAGCATGGTTAGACCTTCTCCTCGATCCTGAAGTCTGGTAGTAATCGCTATTTCTATTTTATGCATGCATTTTTGGTACACATTGATCATATTCAAATGCACATATCAATTCAAATTAAATCAATGGACGTTTATGCAAACAAAACAGACAAAGTAAAAACAAAATCATCTTTTAGGAAATAAAATTGTATTGATTTTGAAAGAGGGCCTATAAACAGGCAATTCGTGTACAAAGAGACAGAAATCCTAGTAAGAGGAAATTGTCGAGAAAACAAAGAAAAAGCTATGAAGGAAAAGCCCTGTTGATTTTAATTCTACTACTGTCATTATGTCTTCAAGCATCTCATCTCCTGCTGTCGGATAGAAGTGATTGGCTTGTTCAGTCCCTTGAATTTGGGTGAAGCTGACTGAGAACGGGACATAGTCATACGCTTTTAATCCCTAATTTTTGCCTGGACCGCCTTTTCAGGTTTTCAGTCCACCAAGATACCCTTTTTTGCCCAAGTCGCCTTTTCAGGTTTTCGACTTGCCGGGTGTACATTTTTACATGTTTATCCCTAATTTTTGCCCGAACCCTTTTGGTTCGCCGGGATGCCCTTACTTTTGCCTAGGTACGTCGACCTAGCGGGTCTCTTTTATGCGTAGTATTTTTTGACTATGTCTGCGTTCACGGGATGTGGGAAGTCTTCGTCATCCATCGTAGCAAGTATCATGGCTCCACCAGAGAATACCTTCTTAACTACAAATGGCCCTTCGTATGTGGGAGTCCATTTTCCCCTGGGATCACCTTGTGGTAGAATGATACGCTTTATCACTAATTCGCCGATTTGATACACCCGTCTCTTGACCTTTTTGTTGAATGCCTGGGTCATGCGCTTCTGATGTATCTGCCCATGACAAACAGCCGCAAGTCTCTTTTCATCAATCAACTTTATCTGATCGAGTCGAGTCCGAATCCATTCATCCTCATCTAAGTCTGCCTCTTTCATGATTCTTAGAGAGGGAATCTGAACTTCCACAGGTAGGACGGCTTCCATTCCGTAGACTAAAGAGAAAGGAGTTGCCCCTGTCGAAGTGCGTACTGAAGTGCCATAACCATGAAGAGCAAATGGTAACATCTCATGCCAGTCTTTATACGTTATTGTCATCTTTTGTATGATCTTCTTGATATTCTTATTAGCAGCCTCCACGGCGCCGTTCATCTTTGGCCGGTACGGAGAAGAGTTATGGTGTTTTATTTTGAACTGCGTGCAGAGTTCAGTAATCATCTTGTTGTTCAAATTAGTGCCATTATCAGTGATAACTCTTTCGGGGATGCCATATCGACAAATGAGATTATTCTTGATGAATCGTGCCACCACATTCTTAGTGACAGAAGCAAATGGGGCTGCCTCTACCCACTTTGTAAAGTAGTCAATAGCCACGAGGATGAAACGATGTCCATTAGAAGCAGTAGGTTTAATCTCTCCGATCATATCAATGCCCCACATTGCAAAGGGCCAAGGGGCTGTCAACACGTTTAAAGGAGCAGGAGGCACATGTACTTTATCCGCATAGATCTGGCACTTGTGACAAGTTCTGGAGTGGTGGTGGCAATCAGCTTCCATGGTAGACCAATAATACCCTGATCTCAGAATCTTCTTGGCCATTGTATGTCCACTAGAGTGAGTCCCAAAAATACCGTCATGCATGTCTTCCATAATCTTTTCTGCTTCCTTTTTATCCACACAACGAAGCAAAATCGAATCATGATTACGCTTGTATAATATTCCATTACTCAAAAGGAATTTAGCGGAGAACTTCCTCAGGAATTTTCTGTCATTGATGGACGCCCCTTCAGGGTATTCCTGAGCTTCTAAATATCTTTTTACTTCGTGGAACCAAGGTTTCTCTTCTACTTCAGCAGCGTTAAGTTCGTAACAATATGATGGTTCATCTAATCGTTCAATGGTGATCCTGGGAGCTTCATTGTCCCATCTGACTCTGAACATAGATGACATGGTGGCCAAGGCGTCTGCCAACTGATTCTCTTCTCGTGGGATATGTTCGAATGTAATCTCTTCAAAGTATGGGATTAATGTCAACACCCGCTCTTGATAAGGGATGAGATTCGGATGTTTAGTGTCCCATTCTCCTTTGATCTGACTGATTACTAATTCTGAGTCTCCGTACACACTCAAAAACTTGATTCTCAGGTCTATAGCAGCTCTGAGTCCCAAAATACATGCCTCATACTCGGCCATATTGTTGGTACAATCGAAACATAGTCTAGCAGTGAAAGGCGTATGGCAACCCTTGGGAGAAATAATTACAACACCAACACCATTACCCAATGCATTAGAAGATCCATCAAAAACCATAGTCCATCGGGATCCCGGTTCGGGTCCTTCATCCGGTCCAGGTTCTTCATAATCAGTAACAAGCATGACATCCTCATCTGGGAACTCAAAATTCATAGATTGGTAATCATCCACTGCTTGATGAGCCAAATGATCAGCTAGCACGCTTCCTTTGATTGCTTTCTGGGTAGTATACTGGATATCATACTCTGTTAAAATCATCTGCCATCTTGCTATTCTTCCGGAGAGGGCAGGTTTCTCAAATATGTATTTGATGGGATCCATCTTAGAAATCAATAAAGTGGTATGATTCAACATATACTGTCTTAGTCGGCGAGCAGCCCAGGCCAAAGCACAGCAAGTTCTCTCGAGCAGTGAGTATCTTGTTTCACAGTCGGTAAACTTTTTGCTAAGGTAGTATATGGCATGCTCTTTTCGACTAGACTCGTCATGTTGCCCCAACACACACCCCATTGAATTTTCTAACACGGTTAAATACATAATTAGAGGTCTTCCTTCAACTGGTGGTATCAGGATCGGAGGCTCCTGGAGATACTTCTTGATTTTGTCAAAAGCTTCTTGACATTCGTCATTCCATATCATCTCTTGATTCTTCCTCAGTAGTTTGAAGATGGGTTTGCAGGTAGCAGTTAAATGGGAGATAAACCGGGCGATGTAATTCAAACGTCCCAAGAAACCTCTGACTTCCTTATCTGTACGGGGCACTGGCATTTCTTGGATAGCTCTCGCCTTAGCCGGGTCAACCTCAATTCCTTTACCACTGACAATAAATCCCAAGAGTTTACCGAATCTTACTCCAAAGGTGCATTTGTTCGGGTTCAATCTCAGCTTGTATTTCTTCAACCTCTCAAACAATTTGTACAAATGATCGCGATGTTCTTCTTCAGTATGAGATCTGGCTATTGATCGCTCGACTGTGTGAGTCGAGAATGGGATACAAACTGCAAGTGCACAGTTCTATCGCGTAGTTTTAAAAGATATCGATCCCACAGGGACTTATGAATCGATATACCGTTATCTAAGGTTACTACGTAAATCTAAGGTGAAAATGTTTGATTGTTTGGGGAAAAACTAAGAGCTAAACTAAGATCTAGATTAAATATTAATAAAACGGATATCGGTATGTAGTTCGTCAAAACTAGGGAATCAAGTCTTTGTCGGTTTCTTGGTTTTAAAATGAATCGTTTCGGTTAACTTTATTGGTTAAAGGTTTTATCTCAAACTCTCGCTCTGTTGAATAAACCATGATCTTATATTAATGTAGCTGTCACTTATAATTAAGTCAAAAATCATATTTTGAAAACAATAAAGTTGCAGAAACTCCTTTTAAGAAAATACTGACCGTTTTAAACACCCTTATCTCAAACTCTCGCTCTGTTGACTTAGGTTATATAATCAAATCCAAATGCTTAACTCTCGTCCTCACATTCAATCTTTAAAAATACTTTTTGGAAAAGGTCAGAATTTAATTAACTCTAAAACTTGCTCTCGCCCTGATCTAGAATTAATGCCTAACTTACACTGTCCAGTTAAAATCTCAAACTCTCGCTCTATTGGTTTTAACTTCTTTATGTCTTTTACTTTTGTAAAAAATCTTGTTATTAAACCTGTAAGTTGAGACCGTAAAAAGATTGATTTTGATTTTAAGTTTAGATAGACCGACTCAGTCTTGATCCCTTATTCTGCTTACTTTACATACCGATACCTGGGCAAATTAGCCAGACATGCTAAATAAATAAGAATTTATATCATGCATAAACAGACTCATTCCAGGCAGATAATATTGATAAATAATAAAACAAAATATTAAATAATGATTAAAGAACCTGAATGCGTAATACAATAGTCTTGAACACTCCACCACAAGCCGGTAGGATTTGTTCTTGGATTCTTCAATTAAACAGTAAATTAAATCAAGGAAATAAAACTGGAATATAACGTAAGGTTAAATCCGGTATAAAGTTGCACAATAGTTTCCGGTGTAGAAACTATTATGCGAAAAATATCTAAAAGCTAAAATGGGAAAGGTAAATTAGCAAGGGAAAAAGAATGTAAAGCTTGCAAAAGAAATAAATAAAATAAACAATGCTGGAAAAGAAAAAATAAGCAAAAGCGTGAAAAGAAAATTTGGCAGAGCTTCGGCAATATGAGCGTGGAAAAACCGAGAGACCTTTAGGTTTTTGAGATGGCTATTTATAATAGTGTTGGCAACTGCTTTCCGTTTCTCCCATTCTTCAACGTGGCTACATGCACGGCGTGGATATAGGAGACCAACTTCTCAACGTTCTTCTTCTAGTCTTTCTGAGGGCGTTACTTGCGCCAAAAAGGTAGTGGAATTGTGTGACGCCCGTCACACTATGTGTGACGTCCGTCACAAGGCTGTTTTGCGTGACGCTCGTCACGCACCCTGTGACGTCCGTTGTAACACCCTTCTAAATACCCCAAATTATTATAATTAAAATAACAATGTATTCATCAGAGTAATTATGCCCCGAAGGGTGTCACACAATCATTTCACAAAAATCATTAAAATATTCTGTCATGCTCATTTATTTAATCAAAATAAGGTTCTTTGCATAATTCGCAGCGGAATAAAATTCAACTCAATGTACAACATGTAACACAATACATGTAAATCATCAACAACCAATATCAAATCAATTAAGACATCCCCTCCCGATGTTACATCTATCAGAGCATGACCCATAAGAACTACTCTAGACTCCAAGCATTAGCTTCTACTCAACTCATTTCTCGTTACCTGAAAAATAGGTGTAAGGGTGAGTTCCTCAATCAATATAATAAGCATTATAGAACAACATGTAATGCTAAGTAATTAACACATTAATTCACCCTAACCAGACTACACACTCAGCAACGGCAGTATCCGTTCAAACATCATATTCAACAATAACATATAGCATATATATAATCTCAACCATACTCAACATCAACAACACAACACACAACACACATATAATACTGGAATACATCCATTCATATTATATGCCATACATTTATTATGCAATGAGACTCTATGCATGCGGTACCGACTATTTGTGAACATATAGTTCAACCTCACCGTCCAAATCCAGGCACGGCTACCAAGCTCACTAGTCCCACTCATTTGAGACATAGTGACTCACTCACTAATTCCTCACCATGGGAATTAGCTACCACCCCAAATGGGCCATGAAATGCACGCTAATCACCTAGCATGCAAACAATCAACAACAGTCCAATAACGACTAACTCACTAATTCCTCACCATGGGAATTAGCTACCACCCCAAATGGGCCACATTGTGCAAGCTAGACACCTAGCAAATGCAACATCAACAACAATTTAAGAATAGACACATGCTCACACTCTAAGCCACAAACCAGTCTATTCACAAATGCATACACAACTGATACAATCACAGCATCATGCATAGCATCACACATCATTAACACATTTTATCACAACGGCATATCATCATACATCATCAATACATGTATCAACACATCATCAACACATGTATGAAACACTTCCTCAACACATGTATGAAACACCTCAGCAACACATGTATAAACACTTCTTCTGCCTTGCTCGCTAGGCGAGGCAGTGGCGAAGCTCTGGTTCGCTAGGCGAGCTCAAGGCGAACAGCTCCAGGAAATTGGTAAATTAATTCGCTAGGCGAGCTCAAGGCGAAGGTAATAGCGAACTCATTCTGTTTTGGTGGAAAGCACAGCTAGCACTCACTCGCTAGGCGAAGCGCCAGCGAGTCCACAGCGAACATTACAGTAGCAAAACCTCTCAATCTCGCTGGGGCGAGTTTGAGGCGCGTTCCTTCGCTAGGCGAAGGTTATGTTCGCTAGGCGAACATGACAGTTCACCAGACGCGTTTTCTTTGGGCAGGGATCTCATGTGCCCATCCCAGACCCTTCCCACTCAAACTTACTCGTCACCATTCATCACCAATTTATCGGTTTGATTACACACACAATTATCAATTTGATTACGGTTTTCACTCAACCTATTCATCACAAATTTTCAGCATTCCAAATCCCAATTAGGGTCGATTCAACGGTTTCTCACTACCCATTACATATTATCCCAAAATACCCATCAATCGACGATAAACCCCCCTTACCTTAACAATCCGGCAGAATCTTTGGGCTTCAAGCTTTCGTTCTCCAACCTTTGCTCTTCAGCTCCTCTTCTCTGCCCTTTTTCCCTTTTCTCTCACGATGCTTCTCTGTTCTGTTTTCACGTGAAATGCTTTTCCAAATGAGAACTTTTCCTTATTCCAACACATATATATATTTTCCAAATAATAATAATTATTCCAAGATAATAATAATAAAATTTCTAATTATTCAATTAAATTAATAATTACATTATTAACTCAATTTAAATAATTATTTTATTATTATCGGGGTGTTACAACTCTCCCCCACTAAAAGAGTTTTCGTCCTCGAAAACATACCTCAAGCGAACAACTCTGGGTAAGATTCCTTCATCTTACTCTCCAGTTCCCAAGTCACGTTGCCACCTGCTGGTCCTCCCCAAGCTACTTTCACCAAGGCAATCTCTTTACCCCGCAACTGCTTCAACTCTCGATCCTCTATCTTCATAGGTGATGTTTCAACAGTCAGGTTATCTCTCACCTGTACATCATCTACTTGGACTATATGCGACGGATCATGAATGTACCTCCTCAACTGAGACACATGAAAAACCTCATGCAAATTCGCAAGCGACGGCGGTAAAGCGATACGATAGGCTACCTCTCCTATCCTCTCCAAAATCTGATAAGGACCCATGAATCGAGGTGTCAACTTCTTCGACTTCAAGGCTCGACCAACACCAGTTATCGGAGTAACACGAAGAAACACATGATCTCCCTCTTGGAACTCAAGTGACTTCCTCCTCTTATCATGATAACTCTTCTGACGACTCTGAGCAATCCTCATCTTATCCTGAATCATCTTAATCTTTTCCGTAGTTTGTTGAACAATCTCCGGTCCAACCACAGCACTCTCACCGGACTCATACCAACATAAAGGTGTCCGACATCTCCTACCATACAAAGCTTCAAACGGTGCCATACCAATGCTCGAATGAAAACTATTGTTGTAGGTAAACTCAATCAAAGGCAAATAACAATCCCAAGCACCTCCTTTTTCCAAAACGCAAGCTCTCAACAGATCCTCTAGTGACTGAATCGTCCTCTCAGTCTGACCATCAGTCTGCGGATGATATGCAGAACTCAATCTCAACTTAGTTCCTAAAGCCCTCTGCAAACCTTCCCAAAACTTCGATGTAAATCTAGGATCTCTGTCCGAAACAATACTCGACGGAATACCATGCAAGCTTACAATCTTCTCAATATACAACTCGGCTAATCTTTCTAACGGATAATCCATTCTGATCGGAATGAAATGAGCCGACTTCGTCAATCTATCCACAATCACCCAAATAGCCTCAAGATTCTTACTTGTCTTCGGCAAACCAGAAACAAAATCCATACTAATACTGTCCCACTTCCACTCTGGAATAGACAACGGTTGCATTAGCCCAGACGGCTTCTGATGCTCAATCTTCGACTTCTGACAAGTCAAACAGGAATACACAAAACTTGCAATTTCTCTCTTCATTCCCGGCCACCAAAATAATCTTTTCAAATCATGATACATCTTCGTAGCTCCAGGATGAATACTCAAACCACTACGATGTCCTTCTTCCAGAATACTCTTCTTAAGTTCTATAACATCCGGAATACACACTCGATTACCAAATCTCAAAACACCATTCTCGTCAACTCCGAATTCACCACCTTGACCTTGATTTACTAAAGTCAACTTATCAACCAAAAGCATATCAGATTTCTGACCCTCTCTGATCTCATCCAAAATACCACTTGTTAACTTCAACATTCCCAATTTAACACTATTGTGAGTACTCTCACACACCAAACTCAAATCTCTAAACTGCTCAATTAAATCCAATTCCCTAACCATTAACATAGACATATGTAATGATTTCCGACTCAACGCATCAGCCACTACGTTTGCTTTACCCGGATGGTAATTCAAACCAAAGTCATAATCCTTCAGAAATTCTAACCATCTCCTCTGTCTCATATTCAGCTCTTTCTGATCAAACAAATACTTTAAACTTTTATGGTCACTGAAAACTTCAAATCTTGACCCATACAAGTAATGCCTCCATAACTTCAGAACAAATACCACAGCTGCCAACTCTAAATCATGCGTCGGATAGTTCCTCTCATGAACCCTCAGCTGTCTCGAAGCATAAGCTATAACCTGCTTATTCTGCATCAACACACCACCTAAACCCAACAATGAAGCATCACAATAAACCTCAAATAATTCCGACGAACTCGGTAATATCAAAATAGGAGCAGTAGTCAACCTCCTCTTTAACTCTTGGAAACCTTCTTCACATTTTGAGTCCCAAACAAATGCTTGCCCCTTTCTAGTCAACATCGTCAACGGTAACGCCAACTTAGAAAATCCCTCAATGAACTTCCTATAGTAACCAGCCAAACCAAGGAAACTTCGAATCTCAGCAACCGACTTAGGAGCTTCCCACTTAGATACCGCTTCTATCTTAGAAGGATCAACAGCAACACCACCTCTTGAAATCACATGACCAAGAAAACTAACTTCTTCTAACCAAAATTCACACTTAGACAATTTAGCAAATAACTGCTTTTCTCGCAGCACTCCTAAAACCACTCTCAAATGCTCAGCATGCTCTTCTTCAGATTTCGAATACACCAAAATGTCATCAATAAATACCACAACAAACTGGTCTAGGTACGGATGGAAAATCCTATTCATATACTCCATGAATACTCCAGGCGCATTAGTCACACCAAAAGGCATTACAGAATACTCATAATGTCCATACCTCGTCCTGAAAGCAGTCTTCTGAATATCTTCAGTTTTCACACGTATCTGATGATACCCAGATCTCAAATCTATCTTGCTGAACACACTCGCACCAACCAACTGATCCATCAAATCATCAATCCTCGGCAAAGGATACCGATTCTTGATCGTCACTTTATTCAGTTGCCTGTAGTCCACACACAACCTCATAGTACCTTCTTTCTTCTTAACCAACAACACTGGTGCACCCCACGGTGACACACTCGGACGAATAAATTTCTTATCCAACAGATCTTCCAACTGACTCTTCAATTCAGCTAACTCAACAGCAGACATACGATAAGGAGCCATCGATATCGGTCTAGTACCAGGTACCAAATCAATCGAGAACTCAACTTCACGCTCTGGCGGCAATTCATTCACTTCTTCCGGAAACACATCAGGAAAATCACACACCACAGCTAGATCGCCAATCACCAGTTTATCTTTAGCCTCCAAAGTCGCTAACAGCATAAACAACTCTGCCCCATCTGCTACTTCCTCCTTCACTTGCCTTGCTGATAGAAACAAACTCTTTCCTTCCTCAATCTCAGGAAATATCACAGTCTTCTCAAAACAGTTGATAGAAACTCGGTTAAACACCAACCAGTTCATACCCAAGATAACATCAATCTGCACTAATGGAAGACACACAAGGTCTATCCCAAAGTCTCTACCAAAAATACTCAATGGGCAACTTAAACAAACTGAAGTAGTAGTCACTGAACCCTTCGCAGGAGTATCAATCACCATACTTCCAAGCATCTCAGATATCTCTAACTTAAGTTTCACAGCACAATCCAAAGATATAAAAGAATGAGTAGCACCGGTGTCAATAATAGCTATAAGAGGAAAGCCATTAATATAACACGTACCTCGGATCAAACGATCATCTGCAGAAGTCTCAGAACCTGATAAAGCAAAGACCTTGCCTCCTGACTGATTCTCTTTCTTCGGCTTAGGACATTGTGGACTGATATGACCCAACTCTCCACAGTTGAAACAAGTCACAGTCTTCAACCGGCAATCTGCAGCCAAATGACCACCTTTTCCACATTTGAAACACTTCTTCTCGTTACTGGTACACTCATGGATACGATGTCCAGCCTGACCACATCTGTAACACTTAGCAGGAGCACTAGAGTCTCCCCCACTAGGCCTCCTCATCCCACTCTGCTTCTGAAAACCTTTGCCAACTGCATACGGTTTTCCACGATCCATCTGATTCTTACCCTTCCTATCAACCCTCTGCTGATAGCTCTCTGCTCTAGCCTTGGAATCCTGTTCAAAAATTCTGCAACAGTCAACCAAGTCAGAAAACACCCTGATCCTCTGATATCCAATAGCTTGTTTGATCTCGGGACGCAACCCGTTCTCAAACTTCACACATTTCGAAAACTCTCCAGCAGCCTCATTATAGGGAGTATAGTACTTTGACAGCTCGGTGAACTTCGCAGCATACTCAGTAACCGACCTGTTACCCTGCTTCAATTCCAAAAACTCTATCTCTTTCTTTCCTCTGACATCTTCTGGAAAATACTTTCTCAGGAACCTTTCCCTGAACACAGCCCAAGAAATCTCAGCATTCCCAGCAGTTTCTAACTCAGTGCGGGTAGCAACCCACCAATCATCAGCTTCTTCTGACAGCATATGTGTACCGAACCTGACCTTCTGGTTATCGGCACACTCCGTCACTCGGAAGATTCTCTCTATCTCCTTCAACCACTTCTGAGCACCATCTGGGTCGTATGCTCCCTTGAACATTGGAGGATTGTTCTTCTGGAACTCACTCAGTTGACGAGCAGCTCCCATTCCCGCAACATTCGGATTTCCTCCAAGCACTCCAGCTAGCATACCCAGAGCCTCAGCAATCGCAGCATCATCTCTACCTCTTCCAGCCATCTCTTTTCTGAAAACCCAACAAACTAAAACAATAAGTACTGATAGGGTTACACAACACCTATCCCGTACAGGGAAACAGAATAATTACGATTCGACACGACCGACTATGCTCTGATACCACTAATGTAACACCCTTCTAAATACCCCAAATTATTATAATTAAAATAACAATGTATTCATCAGAGTAATTATGCCCCGAAGGGTGTCACACAATCATTTCACAAAAATCATTAAAATATTCTGTCATGCTCATTTATTTAATCAAAATAAGGTTCTTTGCATAATTCGCAGCGGAATAAAATTCAACTCAATGTACAACATGTAACACAATACATGTAAATCATCAACAACCAATATCAAATCAATTAAGACATCCCCTCCCGATGTTACATCTATCAGAGCATGACCCATAAGAACTACTCTAGACTCCAAGCATTAGCTTCTACTCAACTCATTTCTCGTTACCTGAAAAATAGGTGTAAGGGTGAGTTCCTCAATCAATATAATAAGCATTATAGAACAACATGTAATGCTAAGTAATTAACACATTAATTCACCCTAACCAGACTACACACTCAGCAACGGCAGTATCCGTTCAAACATCATATTCAACAATAACATATAGCATATATATAATCTCAACCATACTCAACATCAACAACACAACACACAACACACATATAATACTGGAATACATCCATTCATATTATATGCCATACATTTATTATGCAATGAGACTCTATGCATGCGGTACCGACTATTTGTGAACATATAGTTCAACCTCACCGTCCAAATCCAGGCACGGCTACCAAGCTCACTAGTCCCACTCATTTGAGACATAGTGACTCACTCACTAATTCCTCACCATGGGAATTAGCTACCACCCCAAATGGGCCATGAAATGCACGCTAATCACCTAGCATGCAAACAATCAACAACAGTCCAATAACGACTAACTCACTAATTCCTCACCATGGGAATTAGCTACCACCCCAAATGGGCCACATTGTGCAAGCTAGACACCTAGCAAATGCAACATCAACAACAATTTAAGAATAGACACATGCTCACACTCTAAGCCACAAACCAGTCTATTCACAAATGCATACACAACTGATACAATCACAGCATCATGCATAGCATCACACATCATTAACACATTTTATCACAACGGCATATCATCATACATCATCAATACATGTATCAACACATCATCAACACATGTATGAAACACTTCCTCAACACATGTATGAAACACCTCAGCAACACATGTATAAACACTTCTTCTGCCTTGCTCGCTAGGCGAGGCAGTGGCGAAGCTCTGGTTCGCTAGGCGAGCTCAAGGCGAACAGCTCCAGGAAATTGGTAAATTAATTCGCTAGGCGAGCTCAAGGCGAAGGTAATAGCGAACTCATTCTGTTTTGGTGGAAAGCACAGCTAGCACTCACTCGCTAGGCGAAGCGCCAGCGAGTCCACAGCGAACATTACAGTAGCAAAACCTCTCAATCTCGCTGGGGCGAGTTTGAGGCGCGTTCCTTCGCTAGGCGAAGGTTATGTTCGCTAGGAGAACATGACAGTTCACCAGACGCGTTTTCTTTGGGCAGGGATCTCATGTGCCCATCCCAGACCCTTCCCACTCAAACTTACTCGTCACCATTCATCACCAATTTATCGGTTTGATTACACACACAATTATCAATTTGATTACGGTTTTCACTCAACCTATTCATCACAAATTTTCAGCATTCCAAATCCCAATTAGGGTCGATTCAACGGTTTCTCACTACCCATTACATATTATCCCAAAATACCCATCAATCGACGATAAACCCCCCTTACCTTAACAATCCGGCAGAATCTTTGGGCTTCAAGCTTTCGTTCTCCAACCTTTGCTCTTCAGCTCCTCTTCTCTGCCCTTTTTCCCTTTTCTCTCACGATGCTTCTCTGTTCTGTTTTCACGTGAAATGCTTTTCCAAATGAGAACTTTTCCTTATTCCAACACATATATATATTTTCCAAATAATAATAATTATTCCAAGATAATAATAATAAAATTTCTAATTATTCAATTAAATTAATAATTACATTATTAACTCAATTTAAATAATTATTTTATTATTATCGGGGTGTTACATCCGTCACAGGCACAGCGTTGGTGACTTGTACGCTTTGGGCTGGGCTTTGGCATTTGGTCCCTTTTCTCTCCTTTTTGCACCTCCTTTTCTTCCCTTTTTCACTTTTGCTTCAAAATGGATACCTGACATAAATAGCAAGGAAATACTGCATAATATCTGATAAAATGAGATAAACTAAAGTGAATGATAATATAATCTAATTGAATTAAGTCTTAAAATGTGATATAATTTCGTGTTATCAAACTCCCCCATACTTAAATCTTTGCTTGTCCTCAAGCAAAATTCAGTATAGAACTTGTTAAAAGTTTTAGCCAGATGAAATTTCAAAGCACACATCAATTCGTACTAGGTTGCAAATGGATTTTCGTTTAGGAGGACTTGAGTTTAATCTTGACATCAACAACTACCGTTATAACTTAGATAACCCTACCTTATGCAAATCAGTTCAAGTACCCTATGATAGCTATCCTGGTTCCTTTAGTCTTATTTTACCCGTTTTCATTCTAGCGAAATCACATTAAGCCCTTTATCTTTTCGCGCACATAGTGGAGTAACCGGTTAGTGATTATGATCCGCTTTTAGCTAGAAGTTCTGGTACATAAGTCGGATAACTTCATTATTCAGTCCATTGCAAATTGCGGGGGATCGAACCGTAGTCCGCCCTACCAAGTTCAGTACCAGATACCTACTGAACCAACTCATAATGGATTTTTCATATTGTGTTTTTGCATGATCTGCAACTTTTAGATTAAATGATCTGGTAAGGATCACCTAATTTAATCAGTGCATTTCCTGATATATTCATATATTTTATGTTACTTTGGGGATCATTCACTTATATTCATCGGCTCTCCACGTAGTTTGCTATTAAGACGGTGCTGACTTCTCGTATAAACTACTCGGGGTTGTTATAAAACTAAAAGTTCGAGGAATCGGTATAATAGGTACTTATCCTGATCTAACATATTGAGGTTCTCAGAGCGTTGTTATGGTAATGATTTTGTTTTGATTTCACTCAAGTTTTATAAAGTAAGCAACCTTTATACTTATTGGGTGTGTTAAAAAAATTTTTTGTTATGGCTCAAGAAAATTGAGGGAATGGATAATAGAAATTTTCACACTCGGACTTAACTTAAAATGAATTTTTTTTTTTTTTGTTTTTTTTTTTTTTGTTTAGATAATAAGAAAGGGAAATAACAATGAAAGGGAAGGTAACATACTTGAAAAATGGAAATAGGAAGAATATTGTTTCCCCCCCATACTTAAACTAAACATTGTCCTCAATGTTTTAAGGAAATGAAATACAAGATGGAAAGGAAAAAGAAACTACAACTAAGGTTGTCTTCCGCCTCTGGTTCTTGGACCTGGTGATCTCTGGCGTAAGTCTAAGTTGTCGAACCTGCTGAACAACTCAGTAAACCGCTGGTCGGTTATGGCATTCCGAGCATCCTGTTGCTGTTGCATTTGATGCATCATCTGCATCATTTCGACATTCTGTGCCTGCATACCATCGATAGCATCCATAATGTCGTCATTGGTTGCAGGCCTTCTTCGTCGACGACGTTGGGAGGATGGGCCAGTTGCATTACCGGAAGGGTTGAGCGGGACTGACTGTTGTGTAGGAGGATGATCACCTTGCTCCATTGCTTCAAACTCGTCTGTGGGCGGGTTTGTTTGTGAAGGCTCGGTGGCTTCGGGAGCGTTTAGATCATAGAGGTGGCGGTCGGGGTTTGTGACATCAGTTAGGGCGATATTTGGTAGAACAACGCTTGGGACTGCCTGGTTGTTCACCATAAGATAATATCCTCCGCCTACTCTGTTCTTAATCAGGCGGCTGGATCGACAGTAGCTGATATCCATAGATAGGGGAGGTAGAGATTCTAAAGTTTGGAGTTTATCCCCTAGGTTTAGGCCAAGTGCTATGGTGGTTATTAATCCACCAATCATAAAAGGTTGCCGGCCTCTAGCACATAAGGTGCGGATATGATGAAATAGAAAGGAGGCGGCGTTTACCTTAGTATCTGGTTCGAAGACGCATTGGAGGAAAAATAGCTCCTTTGAGTTGACCTTGTTGTTGTTTGGTCGTCCAAAAACTGTGTTTTGCAAGATGCGGATAAAGTACCGGATAGTTGGGTTATGTATATGGGAAAGAAGGAGCTCTTCCCAGTTGTAGGCATCTATACCGGTAATTTTCTTAAAAAGGCCAAAAACGTCAACTGTGTTCCAGTTTGAGTTTGGAGGGATTCTGGGGTGTACCTGACCTTCTATGGGAAATTGTAACATGGTACTCAATTGGTTTTGGGTTAGAGAGTACTCGGTGTTTAAACATACGGAAGGTTGCCGTACCGGTTAGAAATTCGTCTTCACCGGCGGGAGTGGTGTAGTCGTATGAACTTAAGAATTCTAAGGTTAGGGATGGGTAGGTGGGTTGATTATGAGTGCAAAGGAAGGTTAAGTCGGCTAGGCGGAGCATCCATTCGATACCTTGGAGTAGGCCTAATTGTTGTAAACAAGGTAAATCGGGGTACCTGGTGGAAACGACGCCTCGCTGTTGGAAACGCTCGAATTGCTCTTGCTGATAGTTGTCATCTCCGGATCGGAAGATGATATTTCCGAAATTTTGATTTCCCGCCATTGTGATGAATTTTGAAGGAGTGATTTGGAGTGGAAAAGAATTGTATATTTGATATGAGAGAATTGTTTGTGGTGAATGAAGGAGGTTTTGGTAGGTATTTATAGGAGAAGGATTGGAAGATAGAAAGAAAAAGTGGTTGAAGAGTAATTAAGTGTGGTTAAATGAAAAGTGAATGGGGAATGTGAAAAGGTAAGGGGTGTAACGTTCGTCTCCAACGGCTCCCTAACGTTCACATGTCTGAGGGGCGTTACGCTCGTCACAAGGGTGTGACGTTCGTAACAGGAGTTATGCGTGCCGTTCGTCATGGAGTGTGTGACGCTCGTCACACAGTTCTTTTTGGCAGGGCATTCAGCAGCGCTTCACATAATTAATCTGGAGATGAATTTATTTTGATTATTTTGTTTTATTTGGTTTTTAGATTGTTCTATTTAATTTAGCTAATTAATTTGTGTTGCCTGCTATTCTATTTCACATAATAATAATTCATTCTGAGTAACAGTAGAACAGTAGAGAACATAGCCATTGCATAAATTAAATAAAAGCTTTAATAAAATTAACATAATGTAATACAGGAAGGGAAAACAATGAAATGAAAGGAAAATAAATGCGAATCATGAATTCAAATAACATTAATGAAAAATCTAGCCTAAAACTAAATAACTTAGAAAGAAATAACTAAATTCCATCTATCTTCGGATCTCTGGCCGAAGGAGCAAAAGAGTTAACACGATGCCGCAACATACGTAACTGACTTGCCGTGCTGCTCATGTATTCTAGGACTTCATGCCTCAAGTTGTGGAAATCTTCCCTGAGGGCGTGATGTTCTGACATCAAGGCTTCAATGACGGTTTTAATATCTGTTCCTGGCATATGATGTCGGAGATCAGGCATGGCTGATTCTTCGGTCAGGACAGGCTGAGGAGGAGGATCAATATCATAGTAGCCGGAAGGTGTCTGAGGGTCAGATTCAGCATGAGAGATATGGTCAACATAGTGCTCATAGTCATCACAAATCTCATAGTCCTGGATGGATTCAGTGGATCCAGCAGGAGTTGGGGTTTCATTCAGGTTATAGAGCCAGTTCCTTTGGTTATGAACACTAGTCCTAGGATCGGGCATGGTGAATAGGCAGAGAACCTGGTTATCAATAATAAGCTCAAACTCATCAGACCCTAAGTTCGCTATGAACATAGTGTTGAAGAGGAAAGGTATACTCATAGTAGTAATGCCACAAAAAGGGTTAAGGTCAAGCATAGGCTGACGCAATCCAATAGCATTACCTATCATGGTTATCAAACCGCCTATTCTAATGGGTGCTCGCTCATCCTGGATAAGGTGGTCCAAATTAGCTAACATAAAAGTAGCACCGTTTACTGGACGGTTCTGGGAAGCACAAAATATGATGAAGAGTTCATCACGTGAAACTGAAGTACTATTTGGCTTCTTCCCAAATAAAGTGTGTGTCAGGATCTTATGGAAATAGCGGAAGGCTGGGTTGTGTATGCTTCCAGAGAGAAACTCATGTTCTTCGGGCTCATCATTTCCAGTCAGCTTACCCCAAAAGTGTTCAAGCTCTCTATATTCAAAAAGTTCTTCCTGGCTTACAGTGAATGTATCAAAGGAGGTAGGAAAACCCAAAAGGTTGGTAAAGTCTCTAATATTAAATTGGAACTCCATATTGAACATTCTGAACTGGATAAAACCTCTGCTAATTCCTTTTCCATGGCTGGGTAGATAGATTAATGAACTAAGGAATTCTAGTGTGAGTCTCCGGTAGGTGGTGAAATGTCTCAGGATAGGGGATGTCTCCCATCCTATCTGATTCAGCAGATACAGGACACTCTGTCTCAGTCCAAGGGCAGTCATAGCCCATTCATCAGCATATAAACTAGGTAGCATCTCTCTAGCGGCTAATTCTTCAAACTTTTGCTTCTGAGCCATTCCTCTGAACTTGATACCCATACGATCAAAATGTCCCATCTGGTTAGTGTTAGCTAGAGAATAGAAAACATGAGTTTAAGTCAGGATTTGGCCAAATGCCGAAAGAAGGAAAAAAAAATATTATTATAAATTTTTTTTTTTCTTTTTAAATAAATCAAGAATGAATACTAAACAGAAATTAAAAGAATAATTAAGAAAGAAATAGGGAAATGATAATAATAGAATAATAAAATAACAAATTAATTTGTGGGTTGTCTCCCACTAAGCGCTTTGTTTAAATGTCGCAAGCTCGACAAAGAAACTGTTAAATATAGTCTATGAGTCCTGGGGGCGTTTCGTCTAAGTGTAGAATTTGCGAATCCTCGTTGGTTTCCGCATAGTGATAGTGTTTCAGACGTTGCCCGTTTACGGTGAACGGTTTTGTAGATTGTCCTTTTATTTCTACCGCTCCACTGGGAAAGATTTTAGTGATATGAAAAGGTCCTGACCATCTGGATCGTAGTTTTCCCGGGAATAACTTTAGTCTAGAGTTAAATAAAAGTACTGCGTCGCCTTGCTTGAAGATTTTCCTTGATATACGCTTGTCATGCCATTGTTTTGTTCTTTCTTTATAGATTTTGGCATTTTCATAGGCGTCTCTTCTGAGTTCCTCTAATTCGTTTATGTCAAGGATTCTCTTTTCACCGGCGGCTTTATAATTCAAATTTAAATTTCTAATAGCCCAATAGGCTTTATGTTCTAATTCTACCGGGAGGTGACAGGATTTTCCATAAATGAGCTTAAATGGGGTCGTCCCTATGGGGGTTTTATAGGCAGTTCGATATGCCCACAAAGCTTCTGGTAATTTCAATGACCAATCTTTCCTTGAAGTGGCGACCGTTTTTTCTAGAATTTGCTTGATTTCTCTGTTAGACACTTCCACTTGTCCACTGGTTTGAGGGTGGTAAGGTGTTGCTATCCTATGTCTCACGCCATATTTAAGTAGTAGTTTTTCGAGTACCTTGGATATAAAGTGCGATCCACCATCACTGACTACTATTCTTGGGATGCCAAATCTCGGAAATATTATATTTTTAAAGAGTCTAGTTACTACTCGGGTGTCATTTGTTGGAGAAGCTATAGCTTCGATCCACTTTGATACGTAGTCAACTGCCACAAGTATGTATTTGTTACCGAAAGAGGATGGGAAAGGTCCCATGAAGTCTATCCCCCACACGTCAAAAATCTCTACTTCCAAAATACCTTTTTGTGGCATCTCGTCACGTCTAGATATGTTTCCCGTGCGTTGACATCTGTCACACTCCTTAATAGCCGTATGCACGTCCTTCCAAATAGTTGGCCAATAAAAGCCAGCTTGTAGGATTTTAGAGCAGGTCTTGGATGTACTTGTGTGTCCACCATAAGGAGCGGAGTGACAGTGTTGGATTATATTTTCTACCTCTTCTTCGGGTATACATCGACGAAAAATACCATCGGGGCCTCTTTTGAAAAGTAAGGGATCATCCCAGTAATAGTGTTTTATGTCGTGGAAGAATCGTTTCTTCTGCTGGTAAGATAAAGTAGGTGGAACTATTCCGGTAGCTAAATAATTGACTAGATCAGCGTACCATGGTGTGACAGATATAGCTAAGGTGGTTTCTACTTGCATGTCGGAGTTGTTCTCTTCCAAAGTAGCTATGAGTTTGTCATACGAGAAATCATCATTAATGGATGTTCTTTCCGGTTCAAGGTTCTCAAGTCTAGAGAGGTGGTCTGCTACTACGTTGTCAGTTCCTTTCTTGTCCTTGATTTCTAAGTCGAATTCTTGTAGTAACAAGATCCATCTTAGGAGTCTAGGTTTAGCATCCTTTTTTTGTTAAAAGGTACCTGATAGCAGCGTGATCGGTGTAAACTATTATTTTGGCTCCTACCAAGTAAGAACGAAATTTATCTAGCGCAAATACCACTGCTAGGAGTTCTTTCTCGGTTGTGGCATAATTCATCTGTGCTTCATCCAGGGTTCTGCTAGCGTAATATATAACGTGGAGCTTTTTATCCTTTCTTTGTCCTAGAACAGCACCTACAGCATAATCACTGGCATCGCACATTATTTCGAATGGTTCATTCCAGTCTGGTGTCTGCATAATGGGTGCGGAGATCAATGCTTGTTTAAGAGTTTGAAATGCTTTTAAACAGTTATCGTCGAATATGAATTCAGCATCTTTCATCAACAGTCCGGTTAAGGGTTTAGTTATCTTAGAGAAGTCTTTGATGAATCGTCGGTAAAAACCGGCGTGTCCTAAAAAGCTTCGTACTTCTCTCACGGTTGTTGGGGGTTGAAGATTTTCGATTACCTCTATTTTGGCTTTGTCTACTTCAATTCCTCTGTTCGAGATGATGTGTCCTAAAACAATTCCTTCTTGTACCATAAAGTGGCACTTTTCCCAATTAAGTACTAAGTTTACTTTTACACATCGCTCAAGAACTCTTTCTAGGTTTTCAAGGCATTCTTCGAAACTTTGTCCGTATACAGAAAAGTCATCCATAAATACTTCCATGATGTTTTCGAGAAAGTCGGCGAATATTGCCATCATGCATCTTTGAAAAGTTGCAGGGGCATTACACAGACCAAACGGCATTCGTCTATAAGCGAAGGTACCAAAAGGGCATGTGAATGTTGTCTTTTCTTGGTCATCAGGGTGAATTGGTATTTGAAAGAAGCCTGAATAACCGTCTAGATAACAGAAATGTGAATGTTTAGCTAATCGTTCTAACATTTGGTCAATGAATGGTAAAGGGAAATGATCTTTTCGGGTTGCTTTGTTTAGTTTCCTATAATCAATGCACATTCTCCATCCCGATTCGATTCGTTTAGTTATAGTTTCTCCTTTTTCGTTTTCAATAACGGTTATGCCTCCTTTCTTTGGTACAACGTGTACAGGACTAACCCATTTGCTATCAGATATAGGATATATAATACATGCTTCCAATAACTTGGTTATTTCTTTCTTTACTACCTCACTTAGGATCGGATTTAGTCTTCTCTGGTGTTCCCTAGAGGTTTTACAGTCTTCTTCTAACATGATGCGGTGCATACAAATAGAAGGGCTTATTCCTTTAAGATCGGTTATGTGGTATCCTAGTGCGGTTGGGTATTTTCTTAAGATATGTAGGAGTTTTTCTGTTTCGAGTCTTCCTAGATCGGCATTAACTATCACAGGTCGTTCAAGTTCTAAGTCTAGGAATTCATATCTCAGATTTTTGGGAAGTGTTTTCAAATCAGGGGTTGGTTTGTTAAGACACTGCGTAGGGTCCGGTGTTATTGCTAGGCATTGTTTAGATTTGTCCTCTAAAAGATAGTCTGATGATTTATCTTCTCCTGACTCTGCTTCTTTTATGCATTCATCGATGATATCCATGAAGTAACATGTATCTTCTATTGCAGGTGCTTTCAAGAATTGGGAAAGAATGAATTCAATTTTCTCTTCACCTACTTCGAAGGTGAGTCGTCCTCGTTTTACGTCTATGATTGCACCGGCAGTTGCTAAGAATGGTCTTCCTAGTATAATAGGTGTAGTATCATCTTCTCTAATGTCCATAATTGTGAAGTCAGTGGGAATGTAAAACTGACCTATGCGTACGGGAACGTTTTCAAGGATTCCTACAGGATATTTGATGGAACGATCTGCTAATTGCACAGACATTTTGGTCGGTCTTAATTCTCCCATTTCCAGTTTCTTACATATGGATAAAGGCATAACGCTAATTCCGGCTCCTAAATCGCATAAGGCTTTGTCTATGACAAATTTTCCTATGTGACAGGGTATAGAGAAACTACCCGGATCCTTGAGTTTAGGGGGCATGTTTTGGATTATAGCGCTACATTCGGCAGGGAGTGTAACGGTTTCGCTATCCTCAAGTTTCCTCTTATTAGAAAGAATTTCTTTTAAGAATTTAGCATATGAGGGCATCTGCGTAATAGCTTCGGTAAACGGAATTGTAACGTTTAATTGTTTAAGGAGATCAACAAATTTTCTAAATTGGCCTACATCTTTGGTTTTAACAAGCCTTTGAGGGTAGGGTATAGGTGGTTTGTAAGGTGGTGGAGGTACATAAGGTTCCTTCTTTTCTAGGGTTTCCTTATTACTCTCTTCCTTTTCCTTAGGTTCACTTTCCTCAGTTGATTTCTTAGGGTTTTGGTTTTCTATCCTTGGGTCAGACGGTCCTTCCACTTCCGTTCCACTTCTTAATATAATTGCATGAGCTTGGCTTCTCGGATTAGGTTGGGGCTGTCCAGGGAATGTACCAGTTGGTGCAGCAGTAGGTGTTTGTTGTTGAGCTACCTGAGATATTTGCGTTTCCAGCATTTTGTTATGGGTAGCCAAGGCATCTACTTTGCTTGCTAGTTGTTTAAGTTGTTCGCCAGTGTGTATGTTCTGGTTTAAGAAATCTTTATTGGTTTGTTGTTGGGAAGCTATAAAGTTTTCCATCATGATTTCCAAGTTGGATTTTCTAGGGGTATTATTGTTAGGATTGGATTTCTGATATCCCGGAGGTATAGATGGGGCTTGATTTGGAGACTGTCCAGGTGCGTATAAAGCATTATTACTCTTATATGAAAAGTTTGGATGGTTCTTCCAATTTGGGTTATAGGTATTCGAATAGGGGCTTCCTTGAGCATAGTTTACTTGCTCTGCTTGGATTCCAGTCAAGAGTTGACATTCCGCAGGAGTGTGGCCTTGGATTCCACAGACCTCGCAATTCTGAGTTATAGCAACCACGGCGGCTGGAGGTGATACATTTAAACTTTCAATTTTCTGGACCAAAGCATCCACTTTTGCATTAACGTGATCAAGGTTACTTATCTCGTACATGCCAGTTTTCGGTTGAGGTTTTTCCACCGTTGTTCGTTCGGTTCCCCACTGATAGTGGTTTTGGGCCATGCTCTCGATAAGCTGGTAAGCATCAGCATAAGGTTTGTTCATTAGTGCACCACCTGCAGCGGCGTCTATTGTTAACCTTGTATTGTATAAGAGACCATTATAAAATGTGTGAATTACTAACCAGTCTTCCAAACCATGGTGTGGGCAAAGTCTCATCATGTCTTTGTATCTTTCCCATGCTTTGAAAAGAGACTCGTTGTCTTTCTGTTTAAATCCGTTTATCTGGGCTCTTAACATAGCTGTTTTGCTTGGCGGAAAATATCGGGCAAGAAAAACTTTCTTCAACTCGTTCCATGTGGTGACTGAGTTGGAAGGAAGTGATTGAAGCCATCTTCTAGCGCTATCTCTTAATGAGAAAGGAAAAAGACGAAGTCGAATTGCCTCTGAAGTGACACCATTAGCTTTAACAGTATCAGCGTATTGGACAAATACGGATAAATGAAGGTTTGGATCTTCGGTAAGATTTCCAGAGAATTGGTTCTGTTGCACAGCTTGCAACAGCGAAGGTTTAAGTTCAAAGTTGTTTGCTTCGATTGCGGGCGGAGCAATACTTGAATGCGGTTCATCTTGCGATGGAGCGGCGTAATCTCTCAGAGCACGAGCTGGTTCTGCCATCTCGGTTAAAGAAGGAAGATCTTTGAGATCAGGAAGGTCTATAGGAGGGAGATTGTTTTCAGCACGATATTCCCGAATTCGTCGTAAGACTCGGAGATATAGTTCGATATCGTTGATTCGTAAATAGAGCGGCTCGCCTTGAGAGCGAGTGCGTGGCATACAAATCAACGAAAGAAAGAATAGAAGAAAAAGAAACCTTAGTCTCTACAGCGTAACGGAAGAGTTACGATATCGATTAAATAGAAGTCCCCGGCAACGGCGCCAAAAACTTGATCGCTCGACTGTGTGAGTCGAGAATGGGATACAAACTGCAAGTGCACAGTTCTATCGCGTAGTTTTAAAAGATATCGATCCCACAGGGACTTATGAATCGATATACCGTTATCTAAGGTTACTACGTAAATCTAAGGTGAAAATGTTTGATTGTTTGGGGAAAAACTAAGAGCTAAACTAAGATCTAGATTAAATATTAATAAAACGGATATCAGTATGTAGTTCGTCAAAACTAGGGAATCAAGTCTTTGTCGGTTTCTTGGTTTTAAAATGAATCGTTTCGGTTAACTTTATTGGTTAAAGGTTTTATCTCAAACTCTCGCTCTGTTGAATAAACCATGATCTTATATTAATGTAGCTGTCACTTATAATTAAGTCAAAAATCATATTTTGAAAACAATAAAGTTGCAGAAACTCCTTTTAAGAAAATACTGACCGTTTTAAACACCCTTATCTCAAACTCTCGCTCTGTTGACTTAGGTTATATAATCAAATCCAAATGCTTAACTCTCGTCCTCACATTCAATCTTTAAAAATACTTTTTGGAAAAGGTCAGAATTTAATTAACTCTAAAACTTGCTCTCGCCCTGATCTAGAATTAATGCCTAACTTACACTGTCCAGTTAAAATCTCAAACTCTCGCTCTATTGGTTTTAACTTCTTTATGTCTTTTACTTTTGTAAAAAATCTTGTTATTAAACCTGTAAGTTGAGACCGTAAAAAGATTGATTTTGATTTTAAGTTTAGATAGACCGACTCAGTCTTGATCCCTTATTCTGCTTACTTTACATACCGATACCTGGGCAAATTAGCCAGACATGCTAAATAAATAAGAATTTATATCATGCATAAACAGACTCATTCCAGGCAGATAATATTGATAAATAATAAAACAAAATATTAAATAATGATTAAAAAACCTGAATGCGTAATACAATAGTCTTGAACACTCCACCACAAGCCGGTAGGATTTGTTCTTGGATTCTTCAATTAAACAGTAAATTAAATCAAGGAAATAAAACTGGAATATAACGTAAGGTTAAATCCGGTATAAAGTTGCACAATAGTTTCCGGTGTAGAAACTATTATGCGAAAAATATCTAAAAGCTAAAATGGGAAAGGTAAATTAGCAAGGGAAAAAGAATGTAAAGCTTACAAAAGAAATAAATAAAATAAACAATGCTGGAAAAGAAAAAATAAGCAAAAGCGTGAAAAGAAAATTTGGCAGAGCTTCGGCAATATGAGCGTGGAAAAACCGAGAGACCTTTAGGTTTTTGAGATGACTATTTATAATAGTGTTGGCAACTGCTTTCCGTTTCTCCCATTCTTCAACGTGGCTACATGCACGGCGTGGATATAGGAGACCAACTTCTCAACGTTCTTCTTCCAGTCTTTCTGAGGGCGTTACTTGCGCCAAAAAGGTAGTGGAATTGTGTGACGCCCGTCACACTATGTGTGACGTCCGTCACAAGGCTGTTTTGCGTGACGCTCGTCACGCACCCTGTGACGTCCGTCACAGGCACAGCGTTGGTGACTTGTACGCTTTGGGCTGGGCTTTGGCATTTGGTCCCTTTTCTCTCCTTTTTGCACCTCCTTTTCTTCCCTTTTTCACTTTTGCTTCAAAATGGATACCTGACATAAATAGCAAGGAAATACTGCATAATATCTGATAAAATGAGATAAACTAAAGTGAATGATAATATAATCTAATTGAATTAAGTCTTAAAATGTGATATAATTTCGTGTTATCAGCTATCATGTCATCCACATATACTTCTATTTCATGATGAATCATATCATGGAACAAAACCACCATAGCACGCTGGTACGTTGCCCCGGCGTTCTTTAAACCGAATGGCATTACTTTGTAACAGAAAGTGCCCCATTGCGTCACAAACGTAGTTTTCTCCATGTCTTCAGGTGCCATCTTAATCTGGTTATAACCCGAGAATCCATCCATGAAGGAGAATACTTTGTGTTGAGCGGTGTTGTCTACCAGAACATCAATGTGCGGGAGTGGAAAGTCATCCTTGGGACTTGCTTTATTCAAATCTCTGTAATCTACACACATTCGCACCTTGCCATCCTTCTTTGGCACTGGTACCACATTAGCAACCCATTGAGGATAAGAAGTAACAGCCAGAAAACCTGCGTCAAATTGTTTCATAACCTCGGCTTTGATTTTCTCAGACATTTCAGGACGTATGCGGCGAACCTTTTGCTTAACAGGACGACAATCTTCCTTCGTTGGCAAACGATGCACTACTATATTAGTATCCAATCCTGGCATGTCTTCATAAGACCAAGCAAAAATCTCTACATAGTCATGTAACATCTGAATCAATTTTTCTTTAATACTGTTTTCCAAGCCTGCTCCTATTTTGACTTCTCTCTTGTCCACTTCAGTACCCAGGTTTACAATTTTGATTGACTCTTCATGCAGCTGTATAGTCCTTTCTTCTTGCAGTAACAGTCTGGCAAGTTCTCCAGGTTCTTCACAATCTTCCTCACTTCCATCCTCGGCTTGGTAGATCGGATTTTCAAAGTCATAATGGACAGTAGTAGAACTATTATCAACAGGATCCAGAGTGGGTATGGATCTGCAATTCGTTACGTGAGTGTGTGTAAGAAAACATAGCTTTTTCGGAAGATGACAGGAAAGATAAAGAGCGCAATATTTGCATGCAAAAAGTCCATTGATTTATTGAATATGAATATGCTTATGAAAATGACAAAACCCTTAACAAATTAGCTATTGTGCCTCGGGCATAGACACAATGCTTTAAGAAGTTCAATTGTAAAAAACTAAAAAATTTGCAACACTAAAATAGACAATAACAATTACTCCTGACTAAAGGAAATCGGGATAGTGTCTTCAGCCTTCCAATTATTGAGTTCGTCACCAACTGTTGGGAAAATCCAACTATCCAGGTCGCCATCGCTATCAGCATCTTCTACAGCATTAACCTGATCTTTGACCATCCTTTTAGAGTTAAATCCCAGACCAGACTTATCAGACTTGTACGGTACGTTGATCAGTTGACCCCAACCAGTACGACCACCATTTTCAACCACGGCTTGAGCGTCCTTCAGAGAAATCATGGCAGGAGGAGCATGAATAACCTTGGGCACAAGGGGAGTCGGCCTAAGGACAGGACTGGGCGGAGGGACCACTTCAAATGACTGAGAAGGAGTCTCGACGAACTCGCCATCCATCTCGACGTATCTGAAGGCCTGCACACTACTGACAATATACTCTTCTTCTCCACACACAGTGACGATTTTACCCTCTATTGGATACTTCAGCTTTTGATGGAGAGATGAAGCTACAGCACTTGCCCCATGGATCCAAGGTCGTCCCAGCAAGCATGAATAGGCAGGACGGATGTTCATCACGTGAAAGGTAGTATTGAAGACTTGAGGTCCTATCTTGATAGGGAGAACCACTTCACCATGGACAACACTTTTCGCACCGTCGTACGCACGCACCACAGTATCACTAGGTTTCAATTTGATGCTCTTACAGTCAAGCTTATCGAGTACAGCTTTCGGTAGCACATTCAAAGAAGAGCCATTATCGATCAACACATGAACCAAGGTGATCCCCTTACACTCAATGGAGACGTGCAGAGCTTTATTGTGATTCTTTCCTACTGGTGTCAGATCAGCATCGGAAAAGCCTAAGCCATTGTCAACAGCCAAGTTGGCGACATAGTTTTCGAACTGATCGACAGATGTCTCCTGAGGTACATGGGCAGTCTTCAAGAGTTTTATCAACGCTTTGGCATGAGATTCAGAAGATAATAACAAGGATAACATCGAAATCTTAGACGGAGTATGCCCCAGCTGTTCTACCACATCAAAATCACTCTTGCGGATGATTTTCAGCATTTCTTCCATTTCCTGCTTGGCAACATCTTCAGTAGTAACTTCGACCGGTGTCCTTGACTGAGAAGGGTTGACTGGTTCCTTGCCTCGAGTTTCAGGAGTGGGAGGTGAGATTTCTGGAGAGAAGATCCTTCCACTTCGAGTAATTTTACTAGTCCCAACAATGCCATTAGGATTAGCAGAATTATTGACTTGCTTTACGCCATGGATGTAAACATCACCTCCGTAATTCCACGGAATAGCTTTGCTTGAGGAATACGGTACTGGGCCAGGTGCAGTAATGATTAGGGGAGCTACTTTGGGCTCAGCGGTAATCTTCACAGGTGCTCTAGTAACGGTAATCTTCACTGGAACTTTGGACCTAGCAATCACAGATACTTCTTCAATAGGGTTCTCCGCCTTGGGAATCTTTTCGAAGAGAATTGTACGATCATCTATCAGCCGTTGAATACCCTTCCTCAACTTCAAGCACTCATTGGGTCGGAGTATGCAGAGATCGCAATTTTCAGCACAGCCTGGAAATAAACCAGCTTGTACTAAATTCTTCTTGATGATCAGGAGAGGAGATGCTAAGTCAGCTACATTAGAAATGAGAGAATAGTCATCCACAGCATTGACAGTTTTGTCGTGATTAGGCATAGGTGCAGTGATGACGTTAGGAGTCCCCAGAGGCTCAAATTCAATTTCTCCAGCTTCGATCATATCCTGAACCTTATTCTTCAATGACCAGCAATCGTTTGTATCATGCCCGGGGCTATCGGAGTGATATGCACACCTGGCATTGGGATTATAACGAGAAGAAGTAGTGTTGGGTTTCGTAGGAGGATCTCTGAGGGTGATCAGATTTGCCTTTAGCATTCCCTACAGTGCCTGCGCCAAGGTCATATTGATCCTGGTAAACTGCCTTCTTGGCTTGTCTTGTTTGGGCTGGAAGTTTTGAGATGGCGGTGCTGCAATCGTAACCGCTTCAATGGTATGGTCACGATTTTTCTTGTTACGACCCTTTTGACCGTACACAGCATTGGATTCATTCCTCCCCTGATAGGACCTTTTGGTGCTTGCAGAGGTAGCCGCCTGTATCTTTCCATTTCGGATGCCGCTTTCAACATGCTCACCTGTCAATATAAGTTCAGTAAAACCTGATGAAGAACTTCCCAGTAGATGGCTGTAGAATGGGCCAGTCAGTGTGCCCATGAACATGTCCACTAATTCTCGATCGGTCATAGGGGGTTTGACTCTGCCAGCCAAATCTCTCCATTTTTGAGCATATTCTTTGAAGCTTTCTTTAGATCCCATAGTCATATTCTGCAACTGTAACCGAGTAGGCGCCAGTTCAGAGTTATACTGGTACTGTTTATAGAAAGTTGTTGCTAAATCAGTCCAGGTGCGGATGTCAGAGCTCTCGAGCTGATAATACCATTCCAACTGGGTGCCAGACAGACTCTCTTGGAAGAAATGGATCCATAGCTTCCTATCAGTGGTATGCGGCTGAATCTTTCTCACATAAGCTCTCAGATGCATCTGAGGACAGGACGCACCATCGTACTTAGTGAAAGTGGGGATCTTGAATTTGCGAGGAATGGTCACATCGGAGACCAGACCCAAACTTTCGAAATCCAGACCGGGCGCCTTCTGACCCTCCATGGCTAGCATACATTCTTCCAGCAACTTGTATTTATCATCTCTTGGAGAGTACGGTTCATTTTCATAATCTTCATCGTCATCCTCAGGGTTGGAGAAATCAACATTCTCCTCCTCTGAATCGTTCTCCGTCTCCTCTTCTGGACCATTCGGAATTCCAAACTTGACTCCCGCGGCCTGTCTTTTAAGCCTTCTTCCCGGGTTAATGTAACTCACAACTTTCTTGTCTTTCTTCTTTTCGAGCAAAAGAGCCTTCAGTTCCTCCTGCCCTTTGGATAAGCTCAGCATCATCTCCTGGAATTGAGCATTCTGAGCCTGGAGATCTTTGACAGTTTGTTTAAGGTCCATTTTTCTGTTCAGAGGGAAGACCGTAAGAACATTGATCTTTTAGAATACCTGTTATGCAATGTTATGTTATGCTATGCAATGTATGAAATGTTTTCAAGGACTTTTGGAATTTAACTTTGCGTAACCACCAAAAAGAGAGGAACTTTTTATTAATAATTTCTTTAATCAACGTTCATTACAAAAAGGAAAAATAAAAATACAATGAACGCTCAAGTCTCCCAGGGACGGCTTCTTTTTGGGCGAAGATATGTATTGAGTCTTCGTTCCTCATTAAGCTGGCTGGTGAGCTCTAACACTTTCTTCCTTTCTGCAACAGACTGAGTCTCAAAAGTATCCCTTTCCTCTCTCAACTGGATCCAGGATCTCTTCAGTTCTTCAACATCGGTAGGCATATCTGGATAAGGAATGATCTGAGGAGTACCTCCTTCAACTTCTGGTTCAACAACCAGTGGTCCGACTGCAAGGTATGGCATGACAAGTTCACGAGCTATGGCGCGTACCCATCTGAGATAAGGTTCCATAGGAATAGAGTTTTTTTTGTCCTAAAGTGCTTCTTTTCACCATACCCCAAGCTCGTACAAATCTTTGACGAAGGCCTTGGGAATCGCTGTCATAGTCAAACACAATGCCTTGGATGATTATTTCATGTGGACCATCTCTTCGAGCATAACCAAACTGACGTAGGGCTAAGGCCGGGTTACAAGTGATACCTCCTCTTATTCCTAGGAGTGGCACATTGGGGAACTCGCCACAACGGTCAATGATGGTAACATTTCCCTTGAACGGAGGACACCAACAGATGTCTGAATGAGAGAGCGACATTATCCTTTGAGACCATTTCAAATTCTGCTCGTTCTTCAAGACTGATTGAGGAAGGTGCGAAATAAACCACCTAGACAACAACGGTATGCAGCACATGAGAGTCCCTTGCCTTTTCATAGTACGAGTGTGAAGGGAATGCAAAATGTCTCCCAGCAAGGTAGGCGCAGGGTTATGAGTGAGGAATATCTTAATAGCATTCATATCTACGAATTGGTCTGGATTAGGGAATAACACCAAACCATAGATTAGTAATGCTAGGACATCTTCGAAAGCATGGACATTCATAACTTTTAAGAATTCCCGGGCCTTCTTTATCAAAAACTTGGCAAGTAAACCCTTAACTCCATTTCTTGTTACCCAATTAGCTTCAATGTCGGACTTTGTCATGTGCAAAGCTGCGGCAACTTCTTCAGACTTCAGAATCTTTTCTAAACCACTGAAAGGTGTTTGATCAAGGATAGGTATCCCAAGCAGTCTGGAGAATTCTTCTAATGTGGGTACCAACTGATAATCTGGGAATGTGAAGCAATGATGTTTAGGGTCGAAGAACTGGAATAGAACTCTCATCATATCTTCTTTGAAACCAGTGGTAACCAAATTGAGAAGAGAACCATGTTTCTGGATGAACTGAGCATGATCGGGAAGTTCTGACACTAAATTCTTGAGTTGAGGAGATATTGCTACAAGATTAATCCGGATAGTCTTCCTGGAAGCCATAACCTGTTTAACAGAGCAAAGCTAAATCCCTAAGTCCTTGAAATGGTTACTACAATGCCATGATGTTATGATGTTATGATGTTATGATGTTATGTAAACAACAAGCACAACAATCATTCCTATGTTTTAAGGCTTGCATGAGTTCCATAGGTAAATACCCTCCCCACTGAAGTTTGGTTGGTTCAACCTGTCCTAGAATAGTAACCGGGTTCTAGAAGGATCTCAAATCATCGACCTTTCCTTAAGTCCACTTCAGTGCAACACCAAGTGGTTGACCGAAGCTTCCCTAAAGTCCAATCTCAAAGAGTGTAGTATCGAGTCTCAACCAACCCCAGTCGGAACCGAAGTCAGTTATCTCACTACTTTCTAATGGCTAGGATGAGTCAATTAGGGTTCTAAAGGTCTGGTTAATGTTTGATGACACCACGCGGAAGCCAAATTTTTCCTCAAGTAAACATGAGGAACACCAGGACATCCAAAGTGTCACATTAACCGTAGCCATCATTTTGACCATTCCAGTATACGCCGGATAGTCGCGATGATCTATTGCTACTTACCTAAGGTACACTAGATCCGGGTGTAGGATCTTTCACTCAAGCATAAAATACCCAAGCAATCCCTTAAAAGTAAATCCGACAATAAGTGATCTTTTTTTTAAGGTAACCTCTCTTTAAGACATCCCCAGCAGAGTCGCCAGTTCTGTCATACGGTGAACTGACTTTGGGGTGTTTTGCTTTGGAAAGCAAATGTCGCTGTTAGCAAGAGTCGCCACCGACTTTTCTTTTATCCAATAAGGAAAGGTGGAAAAGAACAGGAAAGACCTGGATTAGATTTTGGGTTCGGGAGGTACATTATACAAAGGGAAGGTGTTAGCACCCCTTGTATCCATGGTTATCCATGGGCTCTTAATTGCTGGATCACTTATATTTTGTCTGAAAAAGTGTTCGTGAATTGTTTAAAAAGGTTTTGAAAAGAGAGTTTAACTTGGTAATGATTCTCGTATGAATGTATACAAAGTATTTATCTCATTTGATTTTGAAAACGATTTAGAAAAATATAACCTGGTAATGATTCTAGTACGAATGTATACCAAGTGGTGATTTTCTAGGATTTGCAAAGTGTGAGGGATGGAAAATGTGTTAGGTTATGATCCAGCAATTGAGAGTTATACCTTCCTAGGGTCTTTATGGGCATTTCCAGTCCTTATGAGGGTAAAACTGTCCTTACTATTGAGAAGTAAGTAATTTTAGCCTTTGGATGTAAAAGGGTCATCGTAGGGTCATCGATTGGTCATTGAAGGCAACAGTTGTAAGGATACCTTAGCATTCGAAGGGATGATCATCATTTAACCGTAGGCTACACCGAAGGGTCATCGAGGGACGAAAATCATATATTCAAGGCAACATCCGAGGGACTATGATTTATTTTATGATGATTTAATCGAAGGGTCTTTGCTAAGTGTATCCCTACATTCGCGGGACATGACCGTTATACCGTAATACCGTAAAGTAACAAAGAGAGGTCCAAGATCACATATTCAAAGGCCGTATTTTACAATCAATTAGATAATTAGGAGGAATCCCCACATTAAAATTAATGCATTAAGATCGATTAAGCAATTTAGGGTGGATCTTTGCCATAAAATTAATACATTAAAATCAATTGAGTAATTCAGGGTGAATCTCCACAAGGGTATTCCACAAATAAAGTGGAAGACCTAAACAACAATCTTTTCCTGGGGGTGTGAACCTTTGCAACATTCAGCAAACGGGTTAGAACATCGAGATAAAGTACAATTGGAAATTGCACCACAACACAACAGTCATTAAGTCAGGCCGAATAATGCAGAATTATAATGAATATTGATCAGATAAACATAAGGCAGAACAACAAAGAAACAAAACAGCCACTGTCCCGTTCGCCCTTGCTTCGCCTAGCGAAGGCTTAGCGAGGGCTCGCTCCAGGCTCGCTTAGCGATGTGCTAGCGAGCGGCGACGGATTTTGAGTTTGACAGCAGCATGATCTCCGGAACCCTGACCTTCATGGCATTTAATTATAGGAATAGCATGGACAAACATTCAGGATATTCAGGCATACTTAAATTCATACATGAAATCATGTTACATATCCGAAAATTTAATCATGATGCCTTATATATGTAAAGATTATCGATTAAAAGCATAAAACATTGGTGATACGCAAACCTGTTTGTAACTGAGCTTGGTATCGAATGGAGTTGGGCGGCGGTAGCTTCGGCGCGGATGAGCGGCCTTCAGGGTTTCTTTACTCGGAATACTCTGAGTTGATCTCCAGGGTTTCTATGCCAGGGTTTCCGTCCGTCTTCCTCTGTTTTTTTTTCCTTTTCCTGACTGAAGCTTGGCTATTTATAATGCTCTTGTTGTGACCTAATGGGCTCAGAGTGAAGCCCGAAAATTCTGATGTTCGCAAGCTTCGCTAGGCGAGGGAGTTGCTCGCCTAGCGAGCAATCTAGTTTGGGCTTTTTCTGGATTTGGTGCTTCGCTGGGGCGAGTGTCATGACGAAGGGTTCGCTAGGCGAAGGAATTGCTCGCCTAGCGAGCAAGTTAGTTTGGGCCATTTTGGATTGAGTCCGTTGTGAGCTGGGTTTTTGTTCCTTTAAGATCAGTGCCTTGCAGAATAAGTCGGAGTGCCTTGAAAAAATGCCTTGTAATATCAACGGGCAAATTTTGGGGTATGACAGATGCAAATGGGTCTTCAAAAGGAAGACTGACATGGATGGTAAGGTACATACCTATAAGGCAAGATTGGTTGCAAAAGGATATAAACAAATTCATGGGATTGACTATGATGAAACCTTTTCACCAGTTGCAATGCTTAAATTTGTTCGGATTTTACTTGCTATCGCTGCATATCATGATTATGAAATATGGCAGATGGATGTCAAAACTGCTTTCCTTAATGGAAATCTTCTTGAGGATGTGTGTAACACCCCAAATGAAATAAGAGAATTATTTGAATTAAGTTAATAATATATTTAATAATTTAATTAAATAAATTGAATTATTGGATTATTATTATTATTATTAATTGGAATAATAATTATTGGAAAATATATAAGTTGGAATAAGGAAAAAGGGTTTCAGTATTGGTAAAGAGTTTTCACGTGAAACAGAGAAGCGACTGAAAGGTGAAAGGTGGAGAAAAGGGCAAAGAGGAAAAGCTAGAGAGCAAAGGTTGAAGAACGGAAAAGCTTGAAGCTTAGAGATTGCCGGATTATCTCAGGTAAGGGGGGTTTATCGTCGTTTGATGGGTATTATAGATTAACATGTCATGGGTAGTAATAGCCGTTGAATTGACCCTAATTGGGATTATGAATGCTGGAAAATTACGTTGGACGAAACTGTGTTTAGGCTGTAATTGAATATGTGTTTGGGTTAATTGTGAATTTCCGAACGTATAGCTTTTTACGGAAGTTGAATCGGAGGTCCGGAAGTCCTCCAACGGCGGAAAATGCGGAGAACTCTGCATTCTGCCTTGTGTTAGCGCAGGAACTGCTGTTTTGCCTGCGTTAACCGGTTAACCCAGGGCGTTAACCGGTTAACACTGTTATATTTGTGAAAATGTGCTGTTTTGCCTGCGTTAACCGGTTAACCCAGGGCGTTAACCGGTTAACACTGTTGCGTTTTGCCAGAAAATGTATTTTTGTCCTGCGTTAACCGGTTAACCCAGGGCGTTAACCGGTTAACACTGTTGCAGAGTGGGAAAATTGATATTTTAATGTTGTGAACATAATTGGTGATTAGCCTATTATCGTTAATTTTGATGAGTAATTCTGTTGGGTTATGTTATGAAGTGTTGATATAAATATGTTGATAAGTTGCGTTAAAGTTGTTGAAAATACTGAGTTGTAGGCTTGATGAGCCAAAGTTGATTACAAGTTGATTTTTGTTGAAAATACTGAGTTGTAGGCTTGATGAGCCAAAGTTGATTATAAGTTGATTATGTTGAAAAACTTGTTGTGTTGCTATTATGATTATGTTGTCGAAAGTTTAAAGTCGTGTATGCCATGTACATTTCATATGCATTAAGTCGGAGCTTTGCTCACACCACGTTGGCCTGGATTGGCAAAAATCGGAGCCTTGCTCACACCACGTTGGCCTGGATTGGCAAAATTTTAAGTTGAAAGTTGAAGGCTTATGCCTTGATGCCCACTAAAATGGCAATGATTTTAAGTTGGGAGTTTTACTCCGAATGGTACCACATGCATGACGAGTCGAGTCTCATTTGAGTTGCATTTTATGTTGTTATTGAGTTGCATTTTACGTTGTTATTGAGTATGATATTTGAGTTGATGTGCCGTTACTGAATGCAGGATATGATTAGGGTGATTAACGTGTAAATTTACTTAGCATTACATGATGATTTATAATGCTTATTATATCGATTGAGGAACTCACCCTTACAACTATTTTTCAGGTAACGAGCAGTGAGTGAGTAGAAGCTAGTGCCTGGAGTCTAGTGTAGTCTACGTAGTGGGTCGTGCTCTGATAGATGTAACATCGGGACGGGATGTTTTAATTGTTTATTGTTGATTGTTGAACCTTTTTACCTGTAAAACGTTATATGTTTTGAATGGTTGGTTGATTCTATCCGCTGCGAATTTTGCAAAAATGTTGTTTTGATTAAATAAAGAGCATGACAGTTATTATGGTGTGAAATGTTGTGTGACACCCTTGGTGCATGATTACTCTGATATATATAAATATTTGTTGTTGTTATTAAATAATTGGGGTATTTTAGAAGGGTGTTACATTAGTGGTATCAGAGCAGGTCGGTCTGTCCGGCCAGTTGTCGTGTCGTTACTGTCTAACAATTGTGTAATTGTTACTAGTCTAACTTTTAGGTTGTGTTGTAGTGATAAGTTGAAAATGGCTGGAAGGAATGACGCTGCAATGGCTGCCGCAATGCAAGCGATGGCACAAGCTGTGCAGAACTTGCCAAATGCTGGTGGTGATGCTGGATCACGTAGCTTGGCGACTTTTCAGAGAGAGAATTCGCCGGTGTTTAAAGGGAAGCATGATCCAGATGCAGCCTTGGGATGGTTGAAAGAGATTGAGAGGATCTTCCGTGTTATGGATTGCCCTCCAGCTCAGAAGGTTCGGTATGGTACTCACATGCTAGCAGTCGAAGCTGATGACTGGTGGCTAGAGACTCACGAGAGGTTGACCGTGGCAGGTGAAGCCATTACTTGGGATGTATTCCATAGGGAATTCATGAGAAAGTATTATCCGGAAGATGTCCGTGGTAAGAAGGAAATTGAGTTCCTTGAGCTGAAGCAAGGAAGCATGTCTATCACTGATTATGCTGCGAAATTTGTGGAGCTGTCCAAATTTTATCCTCATTACACTGGTGCTGGTGCTGAATTTTCAAAGTGCATCAAGTTTGAAAACGGACTGCGCTCTGAAATTAAGAAGGCTGTTGGGTATCAAAAGATACGCATTTTTACTGAATTGGTTGATAGCTGCAGGATATTTGAAGAAGACAATAATGCTCATTACAAGATTGTCAGTGACCGCAGAGGCAAGCAACATCAAAATCGTGGCAAGCCGTATGATGCTCCAACTGGAAAAGGGAAGCAAAGAGCTGCTCCGACTCAGAGGGCTAGTGGGGGAGGTGGTCCTGCTGGTATAGTTTGCTTCAAATGTGGTCAGGCTGGTCATAAGAGTAATGTATGCACTGCTGAAGTAAAGAGGTTAGTTTTCTTGGTCATGTGATTTCAAGAGGTGGAGTTGCTGTTGATCCTTCTAAGATAGAAGCGGTATCTAAGTGGGAAGCTCCGAAGTCTGTTGCTGAGATTCGAAGTTTCCTTGGTTTGGCTGGTTATTATAGGAAGTTCATTGAGGGATTTTCTAAGTTGGCGTTACCATTGACGATGTTGACTAGGAAGGGACAAGCGTTTGTTTGGAATTCAAAATGTGAAGAAGGTTTCCAAGAGTTAAAGAGAAGGTTGACTATTGCTCCTATTCTGATATTACCGAGTTCGTCGGAATCATTCGAAGTTTACTGTGATGCTTCATTGTTGGGTTTGGGTGGTGTGTTGATGCAGAATAAGCAGGTTATAGCTTATGCTTCAAGACAGCTGAGGGTTCATGAGAGGAACTATCCGACGCATGATTTAGAGTTGGCAGCTGTGGTATTTGTTCTGAAGTTATGGAGGAATTACTTGTATGGGTCAAGATTTGAGGTTTTCAGTGACCATAAAAGTTTAAAGTATTTGTTTGATCAGAAAGAGCTGAATATGAGACAGAGAAGATGGTTAGAGTTTCTGAAGGATTATGACTTTGGTTTGAATTACCATCCGGGTAAAGCAAACGTAGTGGCTGATGCATTGAGTCGGAAATCATTACATATGTCTATGTTAATGGTTAAGGAATTGGATTTAATTGAGCAGTTTAGAGACTTGAGTTTGGTGTGTGAGAGTACTCACAATAGTGTTAAATTGGGAATGTTGAAGTTGACAAGTGGTATTCTGGATGAGATCAGAGAGGGTCAGAAATCTGATATGCTTTTGGTTGATAAGTTGACTCTAGTGAATCAGGGTCAAGGTGGTGAATTCAGAGTTGATGAGAATGGTGTTGTGAGATTTGGTAGTCGGGTGTGCATTCCGGATGTTATCGAACTTAAGAAGAGTATTCTTGAAGAAGGACATCGTAGTGGGTTGAGTATTCATCCTGGAGCTACGAAGATGTATCATGATTTGAAAAAGTTATTTTGGTGGCCAGGAATGAAAAGAGAAATTGCGAGTTTTGTTTATTCTTGTTTGACTTGCCAGAAGTCAAAGGTTGAGCATCAGAAGCCGTCTAGGCTAATGCAACCGTTGGCTATTCCAGAGTGGAAGTGGGATAGTATCAGTATGGATTTTGTTTCTGGTTTACCGAGGACAAGTAAGAATTTTGAAGCTATTTGGGTGATTGTTGACAGATTGACAAAATCGGCTCATTTCATTCCGATCAGAATGGACTATCTGTTAGAGAGATTAGCCGAGTTGTATATTGAGAAGATTGTAAGTTTGCATGGTATTCCGTCGAGTATTGTTTCAGACAGAGATCCTAGATTTACATCGAAGTTCTGGGAAGGTTTGCAAAGGGCTTTGGGAACTAAGCTGAGATTGAGTTCTGCATATCATCCGCAGACTGATGGTCAGACTGAGAGGACGATTCAGTCATTGGAGGATCTTTTGAGAGCTTGCGTTTTGGAAAAGGGAGGTGCTTGGGATTGTTATTTACCTTTGATTGAGTTTACCTACAACAATAGTTTTCATTCGAGTATTGGTATGGCACCGTTTGAAGCTTTGTATGGTAGGAGATGTCGGACACCTTTATGTTGGTATGAGTCCGGTGAGAGTGCAGTGGTTGGACCGGAAATTGTTCAACAAACTACGGAAAAGATTAAGATGATTCAGGAGAAGATGAGAATTGCTCAGAGTCGTCAGAAGAGTTATCATGACAAGAGGAGGAAATCACTTGAGTTCCGAGAGGGAGATCACGTGTTTCTTCGTGTTACTCCGATAACTGGGGTTGGTCGAGCTTTGAAGTCAAAGAAGTTGACACCTCGATTTATTGGTCCTTATCAGATTTTGGAGAGGATAGGAGAGGTAGCCTATCGTATCGCTTTACCGCCGTCACTTGCGAATTTACATGAGGTTTTTCATGTGTCTCAGTTGAGGAGGTACATTCATGATCCGTCGCATGTGATCCAAATGGATGATGTACAGGTGAGAGATAACCTGACTATTGAAACATCACCTATGAGGATTGAGGATCGAGAGTTAAAGCAGTTGCGGGGTAAAGAGATTGCCTTGGTGAAAGTAGCTTGGGGAGGACCAGCAGGTGGCAAGGTGACTTGGGAACTGGAGAGTCAGATGAAAGAGTCTTATCCAGAGTTATTTGCTTGAGGTATGTTTTCGAGGACGAAAACTCTTTTAGTGGGGGAGAGTTGTAACACCCCAAATGAAATAAGAGAATTATTTAAATTAAGTTAATAATATATTTAATAATTTAATTAAATAAATTGAATTATTGGATTATTATTATTATTATTATTAATTGGAATAATAATTATTGGAAAATATATAAGTTGGAATAAGGAAAAAGGGTTTCAGTATTGGTAAAGAGTTTTCACGTGAAACAGAGAAGCGGCTGAAAGGTGAAAGGTGGAGAAAAGGGCAAAGAGGAAAAGCTAGAGAGCAAAGGTTGAAGAACGGAAAAGCTTGAAGCTTAGAGATTGCCGGATTATCTCAGGTAAGGGGGGTTTATCGTCGTTTGATGGGTATTATAGATTAACATGTCATGGGTAGTAATAGCCGTTGAATTGACCCTAATTGGGATTATGAATGCTGGAAAATTACGTTGGACGAAACTGTGTTTAGGCTGTAATTGAATATGTGTTTGGGTTAATTGTGAATTTCCGAACGTATAGCTTTTTACGGAAGTTGAATCGGAGGTCCGGAAGTCCTCCAACGGCGGAAAATGCGGAGAACTCTGCATTCTGCCTTGTGTTAGCGCAGGAACTGCTGTTTTGCCTGCGTTAACCGGTTAACCCAGGGCGTTAACCGGTTAACACTGTTATATTTGTGAAAATGTGCTGTTTTGCCTGCGTTAACCGGTTAACCCAGGGCGTTAACCGGTTAACACTGTTGCGTTTTGCCAGAAAATGTATTTTTGTCCTGCGTTAACCGGTTAACCCAGGGCGTTAACCGGTTAACACTGTTGCAGAGTGGGAAAATTGATATTTTAATGTTGTGAACATAATTGGTGATTAGCCTATTATCGTTAATTTTGATGAGTAATTCTGTTGGGTTATGTTATGAAGTGTTGATATAAATATGTTGATAAGTTGCGTTAAAGTTGTTGAAAATACTGAGTTGTAGGCTTGATGAGCCAAAGTTGATTACAAGTTGATTTTTGTTGAAAATACTGAGTTGTAGGCTTGATGAGCCAAAGTTGATTATAAGTTGATTATGTTGAAAACCTTGTTGTGTTGCTATTATGATTATGTTGTCGAAAGTTTAAAGTCGTGTATGCCATGTACATTTCATATGCATTAAGTCGGAGCTTTGCTCACACCACGTTGGCCTGGATTGGCAAAAATCGGAGCCTTGCTCACACCACGTTGGCCTGGATTGGCAAAATTTTAAGTTGAAAGTTGAAGGCTTATGCCTTGATGCCCACTAAAATGGCAATGATTTTAAGTTGGGAGTTTTACTCCGAATGGTACCACATGCATGACGAGTCGAGTCTCATTTGAGTTGCATTTTATGTTGTTATTGAGTTGCATTTTACGTTGTTATTGAGTATGATATTTGAGTTGATGTGCCGTTACTGAATGCAGGATATGATTAGGGTGATTAACGTGTAAATTTACTTAGCATTACATGATGATTTATAATGCTTATTATATCGATTGAGGAACTCACCCTTACAACTATTTTTCAGGTAACGAGCAGTGAGTGAGTAGAAGCTAGTGCCTGGAGTCTAGTGTAGTCTACGTAGTGGGTCGTGCTCTGATAGATGTAACATCGGGACGGGATGTTTTAATTGTTTATTGTTGATTGTTGAACCTTTTTACCTGTAAAACGTTATATGTTTTGAATGGTTGGTTGATTCTATCCGCTGCGAATTTTGCAAAAATGTTGTTTTGATTAAATAAAGAGCATGACAGTTATTATGGTGTGAAATGTTGTGTGACACCCTTGGTGCATGATTACTCTGATATATATAAATATTTGTTGTTGTTATTAAATAATTGGGGTATTTTAGAAGGGTGTTACAATGTGTACATGACACAGCCTGAAGGATTTGACATACCAGAGGAAGCCCAAAAGATATGTAAGTTACAAAGATCAATCTATGGATTGAAGCAAGCTTCCAGAAGCTGGAATCTTCATTTTGATGAAACAGTAAAACAATATGGATTCATCAAGAACGAAGATGAGCCTTGTGTCTACAAGAAGGTTAGTGGGAGCATGATCGTTTTCCTGGTATTATATGCAGATGACATATTACTCATTGGAAACGATATCCCTACCCTACAACAAGTAAAGTCTTGGTTGGGGAAATGCTTTTCTATGAAGGACCTAGCTGAATTAGCCTATATATTAGAAATCATAATCTATAGAGATAGATCACAAAAACTGCTTGGCCTAAGCCAGAGTACATACATAGACAAAGTCTTGAGACGCTTTAATATGCATGATTCCAAGAAAGGATTCATACCTATGCAACATGGCCTGTGTCTATCAAAAACACAATCCCCTTTAACTAACGAAGAAAGGGATCACATGAATAAGATTCCATATGCATCTGCAATAGGATCTATCATGTATGCCATGTTATGTACTCGACCAGATGTCTCGTATGCTTTAAGTGCAACGAGTAGGTACCAATCTGATCCTGGTGATGCTCACTGGGTAGCTGTCAAGAATATCCTTAAGTATTTGAGAAGGAATAAGGACTCATTCTTGATATATGGAGGTCAGGAAGAGTTGACTGTAATTGGATACACCGATGCTAGCTTCCAGACAAATAAGGATGACTTTAGATCGCAATCTGGTTATATGTTTTGCTTAAACGGTGGCTCTGTGAGCTTGAAAAGTTCAAAGCAAGATACAGTTGTTGATTCTACAATCGAGGTCGAGTATATTTCTGCCTCAAATGCAGAAAAGGGAGTTGTTTGGATCAAAAGGTTCATTAGTGAACTTGGCATAGTCCCTAGCATTGTGGATCCCATTGGTCTCTATTATGATAACAATGGTGCTATCGCACAAGCTAAGGAGCCTAGATCTCACCGACAATCCAAACACATACTCAGGCGTTATCATCTCATTCGAGAGATAATAGATAGAGGAGGTGTGAAAATATGTAAAGTACCTACACTTGACAATATAGATGACCCACTGACAAAGCCTCTTGCGCAGCAGAAGCATGATGGCTATACTAGATCAATGGGCATACGGGGTATGCCTGATTGGCTCTAGTGCTAGTGGGAGATTGTTGGTGTAAGCCCTAGAGGCCAATACTTTTTGGTACTTGTATCGAATTATTTATTAATAATAAAAGGCATTTTCTTTATTATGGTTGATTAATAAATTCCCTGGAATAGATAGTCCGTTTAATGTATTAAGTGTGACTTAATCATGAGAACACATTAAACATAAGGATACTATTCTTAAAGTATCCGTAGTCGAGCTTTAGTGTGAAGTGGGATACCATTAAAGCATTAAGACTATTATGTTTGTAGACTGATGATCACATCTCATGGATCATGGATAAAGAGTTATCAAGTCTTAAACATAGGTATGAATATTAGGAGTAATATTTATACCGGATTGACCCACTATGAGAATACTATATAGAAAGTTATGCAAAGTGTCATAAGTTATTCTCATGGTGATAATAGTGTATACCACTCTTCGACCTGAAACCACTATGGATCCTAGATGTAGAGTCGAGTGCTTTATTGCTGATCCAACGTTGTCCGTAACTGGATAACCATAAAGACAGTTGATGGGTACTCCACGAAGCATGCTGAGGGACATGAGTGACCTAGATGGAATTTGCCCATCCTGCATAAAAGGATAAATGTCTATGGGCCCAATATTGAACTGGACAAGGATGACACGGTCTATGCCTTGTGTTCAATATAGACATAAGGGCAAAAGGGTAATTATATACATAAGTATTATCACAGAAGGTTTTGTCAGATCACATGACATTTTCGTGTCTTAGGTAGCAGTGATGTGTTGCTAGATACCGCTCACTGTTTATTATGTTAAATGCGTGATTTAATATAATTGCCAACGTCACGAAAACCTACAGGGTCACACACAAAGGACGGATTGATGAGAGATAGAGTAACTAAGGAATACCGTATGGTACGGTTCCCTTAAGTGAATTATAGAACATCGTAAGGTACGGTGTACTTGAGTAGAATACGAAATATGGTAAGGTACCATGGGCTTAAGTGATTTTGGGCATATTATAAGATATGGGCCAAAATACACTTAAGTGGGCTTTTTAGCTTGAAGCCCACACAAGTGGTTCTATAAATAGAACCCTTGTGCAGAAGCATTCATGGCGGTTGCATTAATTTCGTTTTCTCTCTCTCTCTCTCTCTCTCTCTCTCTCTCTCTCTCTCTCACACACACACACACACACACACACTCAAAGCCTTCATTCGTACCAGCTAGCACTGAGATTGAAGGAAACCGTTCGTGTGGACTGAGTAGAGACGTTGTCATCGTTCAATGTTCATGATCGCTCCGTGGATCTGCATCAAAGGTTTTGATCGTCACAAGAGATCTGCACCAAAGGTTTCAATCGTCACAAGAGGTAAATATTCTATCATTGATCATGACCATTCGTAAGGATCTCTAAAGGAGAAAATTTTAATTTCCGCTGCGTTTTGGACCGCAATTCTCCTTCAAAAATAGAGGTGGTTTGTTTCTACTACCTCCATCTTTAAACACCGGGTTTACGCTTGTGGAAGCCATTGTCTGGATCTGTGGAGCAAGTTACCAGAACCTGCTCTGATGCCAAATGTAATTAGAAATGAGCCTAAGAGGGGGGGGGGGGGGGGGTGAGTTAGGACTTTAGAAAATTTATTATGATTTGGTGGATAAAGGTTCTTTTCTTTTCTGGATTGATATGATAATGAAAGCGGTAAAGAGCGGAAAGTAAAGAACACCAAGAATTATATTGGTTCCCCTTACAACTTGAGAGTACTCTAGTCCCTTTACAATGTGTAAGAGATTTTATTATTGTTAGATCTCCTAAAGCAAGCCTCTAACTAAGTAATCAATAACAATCCTCTTGAAAACTTAAGTCACAAGAAAAGAAAACAATCATTCATTTTCTTGACGCTTGTATCCAAAATCCTGGATAATAACCAGCACACCTAAAACTAAACAATCCTTGGTACTTAGGATTTTACAAAGTAATTATGAATGAATATGAATATTTGTATTGGATAGTACTATAATCAATTGATTAGAATCTTCTTCTCTTTCAATATGAAGGTTCAAGACAAAATAATCTCTAAGTGCTCAAGAGTACTTTTGAAGAAAATGATATGAAAATTGTTTTTCAAAAGTATCTCAATATGAAAATATAGATGAAAATGAATGTATAAAGATTTTGTAAATTGATTTGAAAGAGGTGAATTTAAAATGAAAATATAAAGAGTATTTATAGTATGAATGCATCCCTTCAATCATAACATGGCAATGGTTAAAATAGAAATCAGAGAATTATTTATGAAAGGATGTGAGGTTTTGCCATGAAGAGTTATGATGAATTGGTGTAAAGAATGGTGAAATAAAATTTCAGATTTTTCAAAAAAATTCCAGCATCAATCGATTGACCCTCATAACCAATCGATTGACATAAACAAAAAATAGAAAAATACACTAAGATCAATCTATTGACATACAACACCAATCAATTGGTCCGACTTAGAAAACGAAAAATGCTAAAACAGAAAGTTTGATCAATTGGTTGCAATATAGCATCAATCGATTGACACAGCCAAAACTTTGAAAAATTTCTAAGTTAAAAAACTTTTGAATATGCAATGTTTTAAACATCATTTTAAAACAAATAATCATGATAGAAAAAGTTTTATAGTGATCATATAATGTATGATAAAAACTTTTGAGCACTAGGAGTATATTGTCAAGAATTCCATATACCTTTACTAGATCCATGAAAAGCTTGAGCAATGTTGAAATGATCTTCTTTTTCCATTCTTTTGATATGGAGAGCTTGATATGTTGTCTTCATCAAAATCTTGTAGGAAGCTTGTCTTCATAGACTTTACCTAGTGGTTTAATAATTTAGTTGGAGAACTGTTATTATGTACCTACAATCAGCAGGAATATTATTTTTGTTTCTTGTTTGGACAAGTTTGGTTTTTCATTCATAATAAAGAACAATTGTTGCTCTATTTATTTGAATGATATATTATATGTTATTGCACAAATGAATAATGGACTATATGTTCATGCCTGTTTATAGCATTAATACTAAAAGGATGAAACCTAATGAGTTAAATCCAACTTACCTTTGGCATTGTCGATTAGGCCATATAAATGAGAAACGCATTTTCGAACTCCATAAAGATGGACTCTTGGACTCTTTTGATTATGAATCATATGAGACATGCAGAGCTTGTTTAATTGGAAAGATGACAAAGTCTCATTTCATAGGAAAAAGTGAAAGAGATAATGATCTTCTGGCCCTCATACATACTGATGTATGTGGACCACTGAACATACAAGCCAGAAGAGGTTTTCAGTACTTAATCATATTTACTGATGATTTCAGTAGATATGGTTATGTGTATTTAATGAAACATAAATCAGAGTCCTTTGAAAAGTTAAAGGAATTCAAGAATGAAGTACAAAACCAACTAGGTAAGAATATTAAAACTCTTCGATCAGATCGAGGTGGTGAATACTTAAGCCTAAAGTTTGATGACCATCTGAAAAAGTGTGGGATTCTATCCCAACTTACTCCTCCTGGAACACCCCAATGGAATGGTGTATCTGAGAGAAGAAATTCAACCTTGTTAAACATGGTCTGGTCCATGATAAGTCACGCCAATCTTCCAAACTCCTTTTGGGGACATGCACTATTGACAACAGCTTACACACTTAACCGTGATCCATCCAAAAAGGTTGAGAAGACACCATATGAGATATGGAGTGGTAAGAAACCACATATTTCTTAAATGAATATTTGGGGTTGCGAAGTTTATGTTAAACGATAAATTTCAACTAAGCTTAAGCCCAAATTTGACAAATGCTTACTTATGGGGTATCCTAAAGAAACAATGGGGTATTACTTCTACAATCCTTCTGAGGGCAAAGTGTTTGTCGTTCGAACTGGGGTTTTCCTAGAAATGGATTTTATTTCCAAAGAAAACAGTGGGAGGAAAGTAGAACTTAAAGAAATTCAAGAATCACAAAGCATTGATACACCTATGGAGGAATTAGAGTAGGAAACACAAGTAGTTATGGAAGAGCAACCTGTTCAAGTAGAACAAGACTAACGTAGGTCAAGCAGTATACATCATCTACCTGAGAGATATGTCTATCTCATAAATTATCAAGGTAATGTATTACTCATGGATTAAGATGAGTTTGTGACCTACCAAGAGGCCATAACTAGTCCTGAGTTTGAGAAGTGGCTAGAAGCCATGAAATCCGAAATGGATTCCATGTACACAAACCAGGTTTGGACCTTGGTAGAGCCTCCTGTAGGAGTTAACCCTATAGGATACAAATGGGTCTTCGAAAAGAAGAATGACATGGATGGTAAGGTACATACCTATAAGGCAAGACTGGTTGCAAAAGGATATAAACAAATTCATGGGGTTGACTATGATGAAACCTTTTCACCAGTTGCAATGCTTAAATTTGTTCAGATTTTACTTGTTATCGTTGCATATCATGATTATGAAATATGGAAGATGGATGTCAAAACTTCTTTCCTTGATGGAAATCTTCTTGAGGATGTGTACATGACACAGCCTGAAGGATTTCACATACCAGAAGAATCCTAAAAGATATGCTAGTTACATAGATCAATATATGGATTGAAGCAAGCTTCCAGAAGATGGAATCTTCCTTTTGATGAAACATCAAAACAATATGGATTCATCAAGAATGAAGATAAGCCTTGTGTCTACAAGAAGGTTAATGGGAGAATGATCATCTTCCTGGTATTATATGTAGATGACATATTACTCATTGGAAACGATGTCCCTACCCTACAACAAGTAAAGTCTCGGTTGTGGAAATGTTTTTCTATGAAGAACTTAGGTAAAGCAACCTATATATTAGGAATCATGATCTATAGAGGTAGATCACAAAAACCGCGTGGCCTAAGTCAGAGTACATATATAGATAAAGTGATGAGGGGCTTTAATGTGCATGATTCCCATAAAGGATTCATACCTGTGCAACATGGCATGTGTCTGTCAAAAACACAATCCCCTTCAACTAAGGAAGAAAGGGATCGCATGAATAATATTCCATATGCATTTGCAATAGGATCTATCATGTATGCCATATTATGTACTCGACCAGATGTCTCGTATGCTTTAAGTGCAACGAGTAGGTACCAATATGATCTCGATGATACTCATTGGGTAGCTGTAAATAATATCCTTAAGTATTTGAGAAGGACTAAGAACTCATTCTTGATATATGGAGGTAAGTAAGAGCTTGTTGTGATTGGATACACCGATGCTAGCTTCCAGACAAATAAGGATGACTTTAGATCGCAATCTGGTTATGTGTTCTACTTAAACGGTGACGCTGTGAGCTGGAAAAGTTCAAAGCAAGATACGATTGCTGATTCTACAACCGAGGACGAGTATATTGTTGCCTCAAGTGCAACAAAGGAAGTTGTTTGGATCAAATAGTTCATTAGTGAACTTGACATAATTCCTAGCATTGTGGATCTCATTGATCTCTATTGATAACAATGGTGTTATCCCACAAGCTAAGGAGCCTAGATCTCACCAACGATCCAAACACATAATTAGGTGTTATCACCTCATTCGAGAGATATTAGATATAAGAGATGTGAAAATATGCAGAGTACATACACTTGACAATACTGTTGACCCACTGACAAAGCCTCTTCCGCAGCAGAAGCATGATGGCCATACTAGATCTATGGGTATTAGGGGTATGCCTGATTGGCTTTATTGCTAGTGGGAGATTGTTGGTGTGAGCCTTGGAGGCCAAATCTTTTGGTACTTGTATCGAATTATTTATTAATAATAAAAGACCTTTTCTTTATTATGTTTGTTTAATAAAGTCCATAAAATAGCTAGTCATTTTAATGTATAAAGTGTGACTTAATCATGAGATCTCATTAAACATAAGGACATCATTCTTAAAGTATCTGTAGTCGAGCTTTATTGCGAAGTGGGATAATGTTAAAGCATTAAGACTATTATGTATATAGACTGATGATCACATCTCATGGATCATGGATAAGGAGTTATCAAGTCTTAAACATAAGTATGAATATTAGGAGTAATATTTATACTGGATTGACCCGCTATGAGAATACTACATAGAATGTTACGCAAAGTGTCATAAGTTATTTTCATGGTGATAGTGGTGTATACCACCCTTCAACCTGAAACCACTATGGACCCTAGATGTAAAGTCAAGTGCTTCATTGCTGATCAAACGTTGTCCATAACTGGATGACCATAAAGATAGTTTATGGATACTCCATGAAGCATGTTGAGGGACATGAGTGACCTAGATGGAACTTGCCCATCCTGCATAACAGGATAAATGTTTAAGGGCCCAATATTGAATTGGATAAGGATGACACAGTCGATGCCTTATGTTTAATATAGACATAAGGGAAAAGGGGTAATTGTACACACAAGTATTATCACAAAAAGGGATTTGTCAGATCACATGACATTTTCGTGTATTGGGTAGCAGTGATGTGTTGTTAGATACCGCTCACTGTTTATTATGTTAAATACGTGGTTTAATATAACTGTCAATATCGCGAAAACCTACAGGGTCACACACAAAAGGACAGATTGATGAGAGATAGAGTAAATAAGAAACACCATAAGGTACGATGCACTTAAATGAATTATAGAACATCGTAAGGTACGGTGAACTTAAGTAGAATACAAAATATGGTAAGGCACCACGCGCTTAAGTGATTTTCGGTATACCATAAGATATGGGCCACATACACTTAAGTGGACTTTTAAGCTTGTAGCCCACACAAGTGGTTCTATAAATAGAACCCTTGTGAAGAAGCATTTCATTAGATGAAATTTAGTCTCCCTCTCTCTCTATCTCTCTCACACACACACACACACACACACACACACACACTCAAAGCCTTCATTCATAACATCTAGCACTGAGACTGAAGGAATCCATCTGTGTGGACTGAGTAGAGGCGTTGTCACCATTCAACGCCCGTGATCACTCCTTAGATCTACACCAAAGGTTTCAATTTCCACAAGAGGTAACGATTTCTATCACTGATCATGCCCATTCATAAGGATCACCAAAGGAGAATTTTCTAATTTCCGTCGCGTTTTGGATTTCAATTTTCCTTCACATGTGTTATACCATAGATTATCATGCTTTAGAAGAAAATTTAGAGAATTGATAGATCTTAACCCCTTGAGGAATCTCACTTTGCAAGACCATGTTAAGGAACATAAAAACCAAATATGGTATATTCATATATCCCATATTAAACACATTTCTCTTGAGTACCTTTTCACATACATTTTATATGTGTTGTCCCCAATATTATTCTTGTTTGTTGTATGACATCATAAATGTTTTGGTTTCTTATAACCAATGGAAAACTTCAAGGATTTATGTGATTCTCCCAATAAGGACGTCTATCACATATTTATTGATGGATCTCATTGTCACACCTTATTACGATCGCAAAAACATATATTATTTGCCTTATTTATCCAGTCATGACTTCATTATATGGAAATTATGTTTTGGATTATTGAGTTACACTTAGTGGTGATTTGATGTGTAATAATGCCCATCATTTCATGATTTCTAACGCGATATTCGTCACTAGATAGTGTATTTGGTTTTCCACGTGTCCATGAAAAAAATAATATTGATGGTTTATGCCTGATTGATTCGAATGCGTAAAAGCATGACTGTATATTGGATAGGAAAATTCGTAGTCACGTCTGGTAATACGTGAGTTCCTTGTATGGATGATACAAACCCTTGTGGTAGGTCATAAGGAGGAATGTTTGTGTTTATTTTTCGACATGAAGACTTACTCACTTAGTTAATATCATTATTAATTTGAATGGTCACTAGATTCAAAGGTAACTTTACTTGAGATTATTTGGTCTATATTATGAGACATGTTAACTTTCTGATAATTTTCATTGGAATCATTGTTTTTGACATTACTTCGGTCAGTATAGCTATTAGTTTTTCTTCAAGGTGGATTAGTCATTTTACCATTACGCAGGCGCATATAAATGCTAAGATTCGAAACAAACTATTTTTATCTTGGTTGCATTGGGTAACTTGGTTCCATTGGGAGTGTTAATATGGTAACTAATTTGACTTGTAACGATCAATTTAGGATTTGAGTCACATCTTTAGGGGTTTCAAGTTAATAAGCTTACAATTCAAATACTTATATAAGCAGATTATGATCAAAGTCTTTGTTCGAATGTGCTAATAAAGTGCAAGCAACCAAAAAACTAGAAAATGACTAAATATTAAAAATAACTAATGCTAAAAGTGTTAAAGGATAATTCAGTATTTTAGTATTTCACCTACATGACATTATTGTTTGTGTATGTAAACTAATGTAACTGTCAATAGTTGTAAACACAATGTGTGTACAGTAGTGTGTGCAACCATTTTGCTGTAACCGTTTTAGTAGAGTAGTGAAAGTTAATTATTATCTCTTCTCTCTCTTCTTCCATCTTCATCTTGTACACCATTAATTGGTATCTAGAGCTCTAATTCAGATCCACAGGGAAACACGAGTGAACGGTGGGGCATTTTGTGATTGATTTTGTTTCTTGAATTCGTGTTAAATTTCTGATTAGAAACATAACAGAATCATATTTCTTAATTCAGCGGGATTTAGAAACACTAACGTTTGATGAGAACTGAGTGATTTGTACAAGATTGAAGATGAACGGGAACGGTAATCTGAGTACTAAGCTTCTAGTGTTTGATGGGAAGAATTAGAATCGGTGGATGATTTAGATGCATGTGTTGTATGATACCCAAGATGTTCTTGATCCCATCAACGATGGTTATGTTCATGTTGCACTTCTGGAAAATGCCATGGATGTGCAGAGGAATGCTTAGCATGATATGAGGAAGAAGGATCATAAGGCGTTGTTCTACAACCACCAATGTGTGGATGTTAACGTGTTTGAGAAAATCGCTGATTCGACAATAATGTAGGTTGTATGGGACATACAAGTACAATGTTATGGCGGTGATGCATCAGTGAAGAAGGTAAAGCTTCATTCTCTATGTAAGCAGTATGAGAATCTCAGTATGAAGAACAATCAGAAGGTACTTAACTACATCTCCAGAGTGATTCTGATCACAAATGAAATGAAGTTGTGTGGAGAAACTGTCTCTGATGAAATAATCATTAAGAAGGTACTTAGATCTCTTAATCCTCAGTTTGATTACATCGTGGTAGCAATTGAACATTATAAGGATCTTAGCACCATGATGATTGAAGAGCTGCAAAGTAGTTTAGAGGCACAAAAGTTGTGTCTGATTGAGAGAAACTCTGAAATGGAGGTAGAGCAGCAGGCTCTAAAAGCAGCTTCTGGTAAGAAATATCAGAAGCAATCTTGGTCAGAAGCCAGGAAGAGATATGATGGTGTTCAGAAGTCAAAAACCTCAACTTCTGAAAGGCAAAAGAGTGCTTAGAAGGGGAAGGAGAAGCATGACGAGAGGAAGGTTTAATGCTATTGTTGTAAGAAGTTTGGCCATTTCGCTGTTGGTTACTGGTCAAACAAGGAAAGGAAGTCAGAAGAAGAAAATATAGCCAAAAGAGATTCTAATGATGAATTTGTGATACTGATAGCTTATGAATCTGATGATGCATATTTGGTATATTGGTGGTATATGGACACTGGTTGCTCAAATCATCTTACTGAAAATAAGAAATGGTTGGTTAACTTTTACTATGGTAAGAGGAAAAAGATCAAATATGTTGATGATAAATACCTCAACACTGAAGGTATGGGAAATGGTAGAGTAGTTATGAATAATGGTAAAACAACATTGATTCATAATGTGTGGTATATTCCTTGCATTAAAAGCAATCTGATGATTGTAGGTCAATTAATTATGAAAGATAATCTTTTGAAGTTGTATGACTCTAATCAGAAGCTGATTGTGATGTCGTAATAGGGGAGGAATATAACATTCAAAGCGAATGTTAAAACTGCAAATCTGAATGCCTTAGTGTAACAAGTGTTGTGAAGGAAAGTGAGATGTGACATAAAAGATATGGTCATCTGAACTTCAGAAGCTTAGGGCATCTGAATTCAAAGAAGTAGGTACATAGAATTTTTGTAATTAAGAAGCCAGAGAAGTCATGCAATGTGTGCATGAGAGGGAAGCAACCAAGACTTCCATTTGCATCTAAAATGCCTCCAAGAGCAAAACACGCTTTGGGTGTGGTGCATTATGATATGTGTTGACCATCTCCAGTACCTTCACTTGGAGGGAACACATTATTTGTGTAATTTGTTGATGAGTTCACAAGAATGACACGGGTATCCCTCATAAAGTTCAAACACGAGGTGTTTGCTGAATTTAAGAAATTCAGAATCAAGGCTGAGAATCACGGTGGTCAGACTTTAAAGATTATGAGAATTGATGGTGGATGTGATTATAACTCTATAGAGTTCAGAAAGTTATGTGAGGAGAATGGAATTGAGCATGAGGTAACTGAATTTTGCTTGATTTGACAAGGAGATTGTTAAATGAGAATAATCTACCTTACACCTTGTAGGGAGAAGTTATTGCCACTGCAACATATATGCTCAACGAGTGTCCAACTAAGACTCTGAAGGAAATTGTTCCTTTGGAGAAGTGGAATAGAGATAAGAAAAGTGTGAGCTATGTGAAGGTGTTTGGTTCTATTTGTTACAAACATGTTCCATATGATAAGATAAGGAAGTTGGATTACAAAAGCAGAGTTATGTTGCTTGTAGGGTACAATAATACAGGTGCCTATAAGCTTTATTGTCCAGTCACTAACAAGGTTTAATTCAGCAGAGATGCCATTATAAAGGAATCAAAAGCGTGGGATTGGAGTAAATCTCAATTCAACTCTGGTGGAGAGTTAACCTCTGAAGATACTTCAGAATCTGAAGGTTCTGAAGGTGATTCAGAAACAAAAGTTGATTCAGAAAGTGACTTTGAAGGCGAGTATGACTTTGAAGGTGAATTTGATTCTAATACAGATTCTGATGGTGATTCAGACTCTGGGAATATTTCTAACTCTAAAGGTGGTACTTATGGGGTTCCAACATATGATATTGTTCCAACGTCTGAAGGAGATTATGAACATGTTCAGAGGCCACAAAGAATCTAAAGCATACCAAGAAGGCTTGTAGAGTTTGGCATGCTGCAAGATATTCAAGTAGACTCTGAAGGAGAAGTCATTTAGTATGCCATGTTAGTAGACTCTAAACCATTTAGTGTTGAAGAAGCTCAAGAAGAAAGTGTGACTGAATGCTATGAAAGACGATCTTAAGGATATAGAAAGAAACAAGACTTGGAAGTTGACTAAGCTTCTAAATGATAAGAAAGCCATCATCGTCATATGGGTTTTCAAGGAGAAACTGAAGCCAGATGGATCAATTGGAAAACACAAAGCAAGGTTATTGGCAAGAGGTTTTCTACAGAAACCTGGGTTAGACTACCTTGAGGTGTTTGCTCCTGTAGCGAGACATGAGACAATCAGACTGGTGATTGCGATAGCTGCTAACAGGAATTGTCCTCTAATGCATTTATTTGTGACATCTGCATTTCTGAATGGTCTATTAAAAGAAGAGGTATACATGTCACAACCTCCTAGATTTGTTAAAAAGAATCAGGAAGAGATGGTGTACAGGTTACATAAACCGTTGTATGGACTGAAACAAGCTCCTAGAGCTTGGAATATGAAAATTGGTTTATTTATCAAGCTCAAAGGATTCATAAAGTGTGAGATGAAGTATGAAGTTTATGTTCAACATACTCCTGAATGCAATATGATTCTGGTGTGTCTCTATATTTATGACATATTGCTAATAAGGAGTTGTGAACATGAGATAGATAAGTTCAAGAAGATGCTGATGAACGAGTTTGAGACAATTGATCTAGGAAAGATGACATATTTCCTAGGGATGAAGTTTATGTATTTTGAGAATAATATCTTTTTGCATCAGCTGGAATATGAAATTGAGCTTTTGAAGAGATTCAAGTTGTTGAATTGTAAGGCTGTTGTCACACCTGCATAAACAAATCACAAATTGGATTCTAATTCTAAGGGTGATGACGTAGATGCCATAACTTTCAAGCAGTCGGTTGGCTCTCTGGGGTATTTGTGTAATATTAGACCTGATATTTTCTATGCAGTTGGAATGGTTAGTAGGTTCATAAGTAGACCAAAGTGGTCTAATTACCAAGTTGCTATCAAGATTCTAAGGTATATTAAGGGGACTCTGAAGTATGAAGTGTTGTTCTCTTATGGTGAAAAGGCTAATTTAGAGTTGATGTGTTACTCAGACTCTGATTAGCGTGGAGACAGAGTTGACAGAAGAAATACTTCTGAATATTTGTTTAAGTATAAGGGAGGTCCTATTTTTTGGTTTTCCAAGAAGCAACCAGTTGTTGTTTTAACAACTTGTGAAGCTGAATATATTGCATGTGTTATGGTTGCATGACAAAATGTTTGACTTATGAATTTACTGCAGGATCTGAAGATTAAGATAAACAAGCCTCTGAAGTTGATGATTGATAATAACTCTACAATCAATCTTGCAAAGAACCCAATGCTGCATGGGAGAAACAAGCATATTAAGACTAAGTATCATTTTCTGAGAAATCATGTTCAGAATGGAGTGTTAGAAGTTATGCATTATAGCATCCAGAAGCAACTGCTAGATGTTATGACGAAAACGATCAAGACTGGTCAATTTTTCCATTTGAGAGATGAAATTGATGTTATTAAGTTTGATTAGTTAAATCCTGAATTAAGGGATGGTGTTGAAAAGTAATTCATATTTTAGTATTGTGCCTACGTAGCATTATTGTTTGTGTATATAAATTAGTGTAGTTGTCAATTGCTCTAAATGCAGTCTGCGTACAGTAGTGTGTGTGCAACCATTTTAATGTAACCATTTTAGCAAAATAGTAGAAGTTTATTATTCTTTTTTCTCTCTCTTCTTCTATATGTATCTTCTTCATCTTATGCACTAACAAAAAGTTGATTTAAAAAAAAGATAAAGTTGAGTTACATATTTTATTTCTATTGCCTTAAATTGTTTTAACTATCCAAAATATTTTTCATGTCTCAAAGACAATTGATATTTGTATTTAAACCATATTTATTCTCCACTCTTTAACTATATGCTTATCGAGTATGTTTGCTTTTGGAATTATCTTACACTCTTTTTAAAACGGATTCGCTCTCTTTGAAATATCTATTTATCTCGCTCGAAGATAGTTTTTGAATATTTAATTTTAAATATAACACAGACTCCTAAATGTTATTCCCTCTATTTCACAATGAGTGGTCCATTTAGAATAAAAAGTGTCCCAAAATGAATGATCCATTTTAATTTTCAATGCACATTTTTCATTTTTACCCTCTATATAATATTACTTTCATTATTTTCAATACATCATAAAGGTACTTTAGTAAAAACATCATTTTTCTCTTTTATTTATTCCTTTTTTTTAATGTGTGAAATAATCAACTAGATCGCTCGTTATGGAACGGAGGAAGTATCTTTTTCGATAAAATTTTCATATTTTTTAAGATAATGATTAATTGTGTTGATTTTAATGATAAAATAATTATTATTTTTTAAAATAATCTTATTAATAATATGTAGTAGAGTAATTATATGAATTAAAATATAATAAATAAGAATAAGTTTGTAAAAAATAAATAAATACTTAGTATTTTAATTGAACAAATAATTTGAAGCAAATAAAAAAAAGAGGACAATAGAGAGAGGAAGTAATTGATAAAGACAAAATTTTCATCCACATTTTACAAGTAATTATAAAGGACATTGTAATTATATTAGAAAATAGTACATTTGATAGAATTAAGTAATGGGAATGTATAAATAAAATATTTTTTATTTAATTTTATATTATAAATGATCAATTTATCTTTTGATTAAATTTATTTTTATAAATTTTAAATATTTTAATCTGAGTAAATCACCAAAGTTAAATAAACAAGGAGAGTAGAAAGTGATTAAAAACAATGTGATAAATTAGTGTTGGTCAATTGAATCATACTCATAAATAATATTTCTAACTAAAATTGCACGATATAGTTAAAAATACACTATTGTCCAAAGTCCACTCCGTTCATGTAATAAAGAAATTGAAGTACTAACTTGTAGCAATTGCATTCATTCGAATTCAATGAACCAAACACTTCTTAATTAATAATTTTCAAAGTAATGGATTTTTCGTTCTTTATTAATCGAGAAAGTTATCAAGTTTTGAATAGAAAGTTTTAATTAAATAATTGTTAGTCCTCAAGAGGAGCATCTACATTAGGTCAAAAACAAGACACAAATGAGAGATATTATATATTCATCCAAAATCTTAAGGTGACAATTGTATGAGTTCTTTCACTTATAAAAAAGACTTTCGATACAAGAAGTTGGTCTCTTAAGTGAACCATCGACTCTGATACCACTATTAGATTATCAAGAGGAGCATCTACATTGGACCAAGAGTAACACACAAGTGAGAAAAACACCACATACTTACCCAAAATCTTAAGGTAATAGGTGTATGAATCATTTCACTTAAAAAATATTCAACCTCCATTTTTCTAAACAATGTAGGACTTCCAACTCACATTTGTACACTACAATAATCCAATATGAAAAAGATAGTAGATACTCCCTCCGTTCATTTATAAGTGTCACTTTTTTGGAAAAGAATGTTTCTTTTTAATTGTCACTTGCAAAATTTAAGGTGGTATTAATTACACTTTTGTCAAAATTACCCCTATATAATTATTACAGAGAGAAAAAGTAAAATAAATGAAATAAATAGTTAAAGGTATTATAGGTAAAAGAAAAATTATTGTTTGAATAGTGATAATAATGATTAGTTTTCTTGATATATGTAAAAAGTTAAAAAATGATTCTTAAAAAGGATCAAAAGGAGTATATTTTAGGTCATACAAAAAATATGAGACTAAGTTACATCTTAGTGAAAAATCTAACACCAGATTTTCTCAAAAAAAATAATGTATAGCAATGTACACGTTGTGTGAGAAGCTATCTAAAATGGAGGCCAAGTCTTTAGGGTTTGGTAATTGCACATGCAACAGAGGTCGGCAAACATACAATACAAAAGGTTTATCATGCCAAAGACTTAGAAACAAAGATACATTTTCACTTTGCTTACAATTTGTTTCCTTGTCAATACAAAAAAAGACTTCAAGTCACTCAAACTACAAGCAATAACATACTAATTATGAGTAATAATCACCCAACAAGATACATAGTTTTTAAATTATGATAATAACTAATGGTCAAACACTCAAACGGTTGAATTGAATCCTATATAAACAAACATATGCAACTTAATTTTGGTACTAGGAAAAGGTGAAATGAATTTATTTGAGATTGAAAGCAATAAGATTCTGTCAAGGAAATCCTCTGTGGGATGTTCCTCTCGTATATCATATTATAGAAGTGGAGAAGGTGTTCCTTTCAAATGGGAAATGCAACCAGGGATAGCAAAGGAATCATCACCGGCAAAAGAGCTTCCACCACTCACTCCACCACCAAAATTTCTTAGTTTGGGGCTAACAAAACCGTGCATTTTGGACACCAAAATACCAGTTACAGCTATGTCAAAGCTACGGTTTTGGAAGAAAAGGGTTATCAAAATCAAAAGCAATAAGCCACAAGAAGATTGTTTTCATGAAGATTTTGATGTACTATCATGGTTGGATTGTAGCTCTGATTCTGAATTTATGGCATCACCTCGTGGTTCAAGCTTTTCTTCTTCCTCTTCGTCAATGTCAATGATTAAGAGTACTCGTTCTTCATTGAACTCAGTGTGCTCGTGCTCGGAGCGTACTGTCAAGCGAGTGTATGGAGGTTGCTTCCCAATGAACATGAGAAGAGTTCTTGTTTCAATTACAAGGCGTGATTGAAAATAATAACAGTATTATTTATGTTTTTCCCTTTACATTAGAAAAATAAAGGAAATATACAACTCACACCCATTATTAATTTTTTTCAAATATGTGGAAAAATCACCTATAATATTCATTACTGGTTTAACCAGTGCTTCTTTTGCACCTGAATGCACTCTAATACTGCTACTTCAACCCATGTGAATGCATGTTAATGTAATTAGTGTACACTGATTAATTGTTGCTGCGTTGAGAAATTGTAAAACTGTACTGAATCATACTTTATAATTACTAACTCTTGAAATCTTTCTAGCTACAAATCAAATCTTAAATGCTATGCTAGTTTGAGTGATCCTCCGGAAATAAATAACTAGTTTCTTCCGGAAGCAGTTCCAAGTCTACAATATCACTTAATTACAATATCATACTTATAACAATGACATTCGACTTGGAGGGCCTGTTGTTACATCCTCAACTAAGGGGGTAATTCAGAATGGACAAGCAAGATTAGTTACATGGAGCCAATGTAAGTAATCATGAAAGCATGAGACCTGGTTACAATGTTAGTTACATACTCCCTGTAAATCAGAAAAGAACAATATCACAATGCAGATACACCGTTATGGGACCAACTGATAAGAAATTAACAATAAATCTAGTAATCTACTGCTAAATGTAAAGTGATAACAATTTTGCCAAATTAGATATTACAGACTTCCATTTACCAGTATGATCATATAATCATTCGTGATGAAGATTTTAACTTTATGATCAAATCTCATATAGTGTTGTTATATTGCTACCATGGTGCCACCATGGCATAATGGCATGTCCGCCATGGCGATGCCATAGGCCGCAATGACACGTTCATATGACGAATTTTTGGCCTTTCACCATCAACAACACTGATCCCATTATCATACTTCAATGAACGTTTTGAGGCGAATGAGATGAAAGTATTGTAAAAACAAAAGAATCACCAACAAAAACCTCAAAAAAGGTTGATGCAAAATGCCATCTTCATGACCACCATTTCTACACCAACATGTGCTCCCAGTCTAGCACTACCCCTATCAACACGACACAGACCATGTTAACATTAATAGTTGATCCCTTCTGCTGCCAGCAGAGGAATAAGTCTGATTAAATCCCATTTATGTTGTTCTTTAAAGCCCTAATTCCTAGTACTCACCAGTTTATCTTCAAAACTGGGTGTCTGAGAAGATACAAAAAAGAGTCGTTCCCACCATAGGAAACCGGTGCATTTTAATCAGAGATCAATACATTTGAACATATTTTCAAAATCACAACATTAAAACTTTGACACACATCTTTTCCTACCACACTAATTAAATTGTTATCAACTTATGAATTATTGACACAATTTTCTTTTGAAAGTTGCACTCTTACAAACAAAATTGGTTACTCCTATAACCTCAATAAACATACCTAATTGGAATTTTCATTCAGGAGTAAGAAGTTTAAGAAAACAAAAGACATAATCTACCTCAATAAACTGGTTACTCCTATAACCTCATACCTCAATAGATATAATCTATTAGATGCTTTATCTGATGTGGAAAAAAAACTATCGGACTAAGAAATTTAAGAAACCTAAACTCATAATATAGTCATGCAACAATTTTGTTTGAGGCGCTAGTCATTGGGAAATAAAACACACCTCACTTAAAGTATACCTCCAAAGATGCATTTCCAAATACCAGTATTCCTCCAACTATACCACAAATACAGTAAAAAACCTTTGGACTTTCGGTTGTATAAAATTAGGTTGATAGGTTGATTATAAATTGACTTAGCCACCCAAAACTTGAAACAGGCAAACATAAACATAAATACATACCTCAGCCGGTGCCGATTCCCTATAAAATTCAAAAAGTAAATCAATTTACTGCAGCTAGACATATTAGACAGTTCTTAAGAAATAGAGAACACCAAGTATACCTTGGTCTGTCAGACTTTGAAAGATGTTTAGCCATTATAGATTCCTGCAACACAACATATTATCACATTACTCTCATAAATTTAAAATGGATTGTCGAATTAACACAGTTCAGCACTAAGCAAACTACTGCCAGGAAATTCAATTGCAAAAAAAGAAAAAGCCCATGGATTTGTTGAAAGGGAGCCGTTTGGAAAATAGATACATGTTTAGGACTGGACCCGCCAAAAGATATGGAGTTGCATGTTGTAGGCATATATCAATCCTCAATGAAACACCAATTCTTGCTTCCATTAAATGTAGTTTTATTTTTCTGCTGTCATCATAAAGAACAATTTTGTATTGGCCAAACACCATAAAACATTAAAAAAAAAAAAAAACCTTTTCTAAATAAAAAACATCAGCTTTGTTATTTTGCATCGTAGTAAAACATGCGTCAAAATGTCTTGGACCTAACTCATGATTGCAATTGTGAGAGCATAAAACATTACCTGCTCTTGTATAATGCTCCTTGCTTCAACAAGTTGAGCTTCAAGCTCAAGTTCCCTCTCGGTAGCTTCCGAAGTGACGTCTGCCTCTTTCTGCGCATCTTGCAATTGGACCATGCGCTCCTTCATATTTGAAATTTTAAGCCATTAACAACCAAAACACAAATAATCCATATATGCAGGTACTTAACAATGGAAACCAAAAAGGGAATACTAATAAGTAATACTAACCTTTATAGAAGCCATCTTGGTTCTAAGACTCTCTTCAATTTGATCTCTGGCCATGTGAAAAGGAAGATCAAATACGTCCTGCAATTATCAAACTTATAAATTTCATAGGGCAGTTTGACAGTGCGAACAATGTACAAAAGATAAGTAAATTTCCACACCGTTCTCCCAACCAGCGGCGATTGCGAAGGATTACTTTCAGCTCTTTCATTTGGAGTGGGAGATTGATTTGGCAGCCCATTAGGAGCATTTAAGAAATCACGCATATCCACCTGTAATCAGTATTCATTACACTCACAGATCTAATAACCTAGGTCAAACTCTCTGCTTTAGAGGGATGGGCATCATAGAACAATGGCCTTTAGAAGGAAGGAAGTACAGAGCCTAGTCAAAATATAAAAAATGACAAAGATGGATGAAAAACAAAAGAAATATGCCGAAAGCTACCAGACCAAATTTTGTACAGAGTTAACATTCTCCTTTTTTTTCGTTCTAATTAGTAACTACCATCCTCCATCCATCTGTACTTTGCATCACTAAAACAATCAGTTCCCTGAATACATCAAAACAATTAACATGTTTTTGTGTCTAACAATCAGTCAGTAACAACCACCAAAACCTAAACAGTGCCATAGTATCCTATCATAAGGCATGTCTAAAGGTTGACATATAATTCCACATATTTATAATGGTTTGGTCTGCAGATATCCTTAATCTCCTACCTCTACTATTAGAGTGGCCTTCATTTGGTCTACCAACCCTACGGATGCTTTAACAGTTTTCTCCTCTTGTGCCCAAACTACCTACAGTGAGACTACCATTTTTTTTACAATAGGTGCCAGCCACTCCATGTTTCTCTCTAATGCTTTCAATTCTAAAATCAGTCCCAAGGCATAAAATTTCTAAAGATGAAAAAGGTAATGAATGAAAGTGCCAAACTAATTCATATGGGTGTGTGTGTGTGCGTGTGTGCACATTTGCATGCACACACAAAAACCTCTTATAGAATGAACACATTAAGAAAAATTAACAAATGAAGAGTTGCTGGATGACCCGAAATCATAAGGAGAATCAATGAAACATGGCAAAAGAATCAAACAGGAAGCGTTCATACATGTCTACAAGTAGAATTTTCAGCAAATAATAACAATTACAAATCAGGAACCCACCTGCATTGATCTCAATAATGCTCTTAAATCAGCATTTTCTGCTATCAGTTCTTGATTCTTTGCCTCATAAGCATCCACCTTCCATTATTATAAATAAACTGTGAATGGTGGAGAGTGTTGAGGATTTAAAGTTTATAATGATAAGGTGAAAGCTTGCATACAATCTTTTTATAAAAATCATTGTCTGTTTTCTTCCCATTCCAAGTCCCACGTTGCCTCCCTTCCTTCTGTTTACACATGTCATAAGTACCAAATTATCACAAAAAATTTGCGATCTTACAAGTTAGGAGCAACATTCAAATTACATGGATGGTTGATACCTGAAGCAAATTCATTATCTCCATGCCCGACCTAGATTCTTTCTTCTTCTCCATCAACACTTGGTTTAGTCTCTCCTGCAAGTATAATGTACCAACCCTTCATATTTCCAAATCTAATCATTTGTGGGATCATGAAATAATTCAATGGGAGTAAAATCCCTAGCATATAGGAGCACAAGTTGTCAGAATACCATTCTCATTTAAACAATGTAAGTCAAAGATATGCTACCTGCAGTTTTATGTATTCCTTTTCCTTCTTCTTCATCTCATGTACTTGTTGAGTCTTTACTTGCTTTGGCACCGACCGCATAGTCAAATTGATAAATAGTCAGAGCTTATCCATTTTGAATTACGGGCATCTAAACAAGACACGAAAAATAATCATAGTAAAAACAGCCTCTAACCTGATTACCAATAACCATCCTCTGAAATTCATCCCTCTCCTGTTGCAGCTTATCAATTGTGGCCTTAAGAGCTGAAGTGTTTTTAGCTTCCTAGACAGGAACAAATAACTCATGAATTATAAACCCCACCGATAAATAACAAAAACAAACATAACTAGTACCATTATTTTGCAAATAAGGAAACCATTCAATGCTCACATTATATATACAAACTTTCAACCATTCAATGCTTGCTTGACATTTACCAAAACTATATTTTAAAATCATCTCCTCACCTTCCTAGTTAACGTTGCTATCTCTCTATCTTTGGCTTGTATTTGCCCTTCAAGTCTCTCAACTTTGGCCTCAAATCTCGATATATCAGATAACAATCTACGAACATCAAAATCAAAACACTTACCGTTAAACAAATCAATATCACACACACACACACACAAACACAATCATCAACAACCTAATGTCAGCTATCAAACAATTACCGTTGTCTTTGTTCATTAGCAGACTCTCTAAACTCAACATCACGCTGTCTCTGCTGAAGCAAAAAGTATATACAATTGCAAGTCCTCGCTATAGAAACCTAAACATCATAGAATCAAATTTTTCAAAAACAACGCCATTTTCACTATCTACTTGCAATTTCACTTCGAAGATTAATTCTTACAGGATCGTTCGCAAAAAGATCGAGCGAAGCAGAAAAACCAAATGTGACGAGCGATTGGTTCAAATACTTGGCGCAATGTTCCAAATTTCCTACATCGGCGAATGCGTTTTCTCTGAAAACGAAAACAACAATGCCGTTACAGAGCGAAACCCAAACCCTAGGAGAGAGAAAAATGGAGAAAGTAACGAAAGAGATATGGTTTAAGTTTAACTAACCCGGTTGAGAAAGCAGAATGAGAAGATTGCTGCAAAAAAAAATGAGACAGTTAGGGAAATAAATTAAATAAAATTAAAGAAGAAAAATAAATTAACGAAGATTAATAGAGATTTTATTTTTTACCCTAAGATCTAAGTCTCCTTCAGTTGAAGGCATTGTTGTCTTTGATAAAGAGCTTCTTCTTCTTCTTCTTCTTTTTTCGTTTTAGATCTAATAACTATCTATGTCTTTGATTCTAAGCGGTGTCTGAATTTGAAAGATGAAATTGAATTAAATCGTTTTTTTTTTTGTTGGGCGGGTGGGTAATGATAGTGTGTGTACGGGTTTTGGTTTTGGTTTTGTGTTTGCCAATTGGGAAGTGACATGTGGCATTGGTGTAATGATTTGCCATGTGGAGGTTTTTGAGTGAAGGATGAGAATTGTGGGGGTTGTGTTTTGGCTGGGATTTATGGCGCCATGATGGTCGGTCCCATGCGCTTACACGCGTCAGTCGTGACTAGAGAATCTCTTTTGACTCGCTTTCTTAAGAGGAATTCACAACTTTGGGTTTTGGGCTTTGGTTTAGGGGTTGGGTTGGGATAAAATGAAATGTTTTTTTTCTTTTTCCACCTCTCAATGTTTTTAGAAATCTATCAAATATTTTAAAATGTTTTTTGAATTTTAGAACTCGGAATGTATTTTTTTAGTGTTCAAATTTTAGTTAGAATTAGAACATCCTCATATAATTTATAATTTTATTCGGTGAGAATAAGATGTTTCACAAAATGTTGAAATAATACAGAAAGAAGATGATCTGAATTAAGTAATAAATAATTTAAATAAATAATAAATAGAAAACACAAACAATTGACAATTCATTTCGACACAATATCATCTATGTCGGAAGAATAAATAGAAAACACAAATAATTGACAACTCATTTCGACACAATATCATCTATGTCTGAAGAATTTTAGTCTAAAGAAAAGTGAATTCACTAATTCAATTACTCAACGGTACATGTACATGACAGTGTCATCTAAATTGTCCCAATTCAGTGTCATTTTCTAATATTATCCATAAATTTCAATATAATCTCCCCCTAAATCAGATATCTTCTCACTTTCACTCAAACCCTTTGCAATAATCAATTATTTGAGGTGTGATTAAAATCACAATTATATATTAAATACTTTATCTCTCTAAAATATGAAAGACTCTTTAAGATAGAGTATTACATAAAAAATAAAATGCAAAGACTCGAGAAAATATATTACGGCACATACCAACTTTTTTTCTTCAAAAGTTTGAGTCTTCAAATAAGGAGAACCTTGTATTTGTATAGAAATTACGATCTACCCAATCAAAAATCAACTAAATTTTATAATCATCCAATCATATCTTCCTACATTGAAACTGAATATATTGATTGAATCATAACCAATTAAACTTCTTTCAGTCAAAAACAAGTAGAACACATAATAAAGGCTTTAATACGAAGAAATTAAAATGACGTATTTATAAATGCTCATTTCGCGATAAGTTTTGACTAAAGGTAATAATCATAAATAAAGTTGTGCAAAGCAAATTTGTACCTTGGATATACAAAGAGAAGTTGTGCCTAATGGTGTTTGATGATCGTGATGCTTGTGTCCTATTATGTTCGTTGATGATGTATTTTAACGAATTTGATATAAGAAGAAATGGAAATGGTGATGTGATATAAAGAAAGTGTTGTCATGAATGAACTTAAGGTTGAAGAATAGTGCATGGAAGTTCACGTGGAGAGAGTCTCCTTTCTACCCAAGAAATTTTCACTTTTATTTTTGAAAATGAGAGAGATCACGGGTGGAGGTGCCGCTTTTTAGTGTGGGATTGGTCTAGGTTTTTTTCATGGCCAATGGTGATCCTTATATAGGACATGCTTAGGGTTACTTGTCTGGAAAAATTTCACAAAATCCCTTGTCTTTTATTTTAGAGTGAAAATGAGTTTAAATCAAATAATTCAAATAAAAAATATATTAATTTAAATAATCAAAATAAAAACGAAACGAAAACATAAATAATCATATTTAATTATTTCGAATAAATTGACAAAACAACAAAAATATAAAAATTCAAAATGAATAAAAATTGGACGCAAAAATGCTCAAAAAATTAACACAAGAGTTAATGTGAACACCAAAAATAATACATAAGTAAAAGAGAGAATTATAAATTATAACACAAGAGTTACAGCAGTAAAAGAGGAAATTATAGTTTGAATTAATAAAGTTCACAACAATTACACAAAAAGTGAGAAGAATTTCTTTTGCACATGTTATAATCAAACCTCACGCGGATTCACTCTTTTTCCACTCACCAAAATTCCACAAAATCGGGGATTTTCATTCCCCAATTCCCATTTCAATACTCACTACATAACAAAAGTTCAATCCTTATCTAATTACAAAAATTCATGCCTCACATGCTTCACAAAATTGTTACAAAAAATATCTTTTGTTAACAACTCACCCCATATGAGTTTCATTTATCCATACAAGCTCTATAAATCACTCACACTTTTTCACTAAAAAAAGAAGAAAATAATTATAATTGTAAGCATCAAATAAAATTCATTCCTTGTAAATACCACCTCTCATAACAATCACCCAAAGCTCTACTTCTAAATATTAATTAGAGTTTTGCACTGAAGCTCTAAATAGTGGAACTAAGCCCACAACATTGTACCAAACACTCACTCATAACAAAGACACTGAGTAGAAGATAAGTAGAAAGAAAAGAAGAAATAAAAGCAAATAGAGGGAGTAGAAGATAAGTAGAAAGAAAAGAAGAAATAAAAGCAAATAGAGGGAGTAGAAGGAAAGAAAACTCATCTGGGTTGGCCGCCGAGAATCGTCTCCGTCGTGGCGGAGCTCAGAGACCCCGCCATAGACGTTTTTGGTATTTTTTTTTATTTGTTTTTCTTCACTTCATTTTTGTTAGCCGATTCTTTTTACTCCTTCCATGCTTGTATTTGTCTAAATCGGGCTAAAATATAATGAAAGGGGGTTAAGGTTTATTGGGGTTAGGGTTACTCAATCTATTTGATTTCTTGCATTTTTTTGTTGAAATTGCTTTTGGATTAGGGGTCGGGTTGTGATTTAGGGGGGGGGGGGGATGGGTCATGTTTAGGCTTTGAGGTTTTGATGAATATTGAAGAAATCTAAAAAAATTCATGATGAACATTTGAATATTCGTCACGTTGTTCTTGAGGCTCTTCTGGAAAAAGAGGTTTTGATTTGTGTGGGTGAGATTTGGTTTAGGTTTGAACATTTTTAAAGAGAGAGAGAGAGAGAGAGAGAGAGAGAGAGAGAGGGTCGTGGAAAGAGAGAGAGAGGCGAAAAAAGGAAATGAGAAGGGAATTTGTGTTCCCATATTTTGTTTGACTCTCGGTTCACATTTGCTTTTCCATGTGGCTGCCTGTATGGCCTTTGGATCTTTGACTCGCCTGTTAACCCGAGACCCCTGTATAGGGAGCTCCACCATAACTCATTTGTGCCCTCATTTCCATCCATTGATCATGATTGACCATTTGGGTCATCTGATCCAACGCGTTTGTGTTGAGTCAAACTGTTTGACTATGCTTTTGGTCCTTCCAGACTGATTGGGCTTCGTCCATTGCTTTTAGTAACACTATTTCTTCTCCTAAACCCCCAACTGGTGAAGGAAAATGATTTCGGGCCTTGGGTTTTTGGCCCATAATCCGGAGATACCTCTTCTTTTTCTATTTTCATCATTTTATTTTATTTGTTTTATTTTGTTTTTTTTTATTTTTTATTTGTATTGACTTATGGCTTTGGGCCCAATATTTTTATAATCATACATATCTCCCCCGTGTTAATATTTCACCCCACCCTTTTTATTTTATTTACTTATTATTTAATAATTAATTAATTAAATATTAAAATCAATGTTTCAAGAAAAAAATGCTTGATCAACATCATGTGAATTTCTAAAAAAAAATCACTAACATTTCACTCAATTTCAAAACCAAACCAAATCATTTCATAATTCATTTCACAATGCAAATCAAAGTGTTTGATCAACATCAAGTGTCTTTTTCAAAATAAAACCAAAGCCATCTAACTTAATTACTTAAAACTTTTTTATAGAAATTGATGGAAAAAAACTAGTTTGTCGTATGTTTATCTTGTCCCTGAGTACTTGAACGTCTGTTGTATAGCTTGTCTTTCAAGTACTTGTCATTTTTAAAATACCCTAATTCGTTTCAAAAATAATTTTCACAATAAAATGGATGAAAAATGACTAGTTAGGTGCATGTCCCTCTTTTCCTTGAGTACTCGGACGTCTATTGTATAACTTGTCTTCAGTACTTGTCATCTTTAAAATAATCTAATTCATTTCATATCAAATATTGTTTTCAAATAATTTGGATGAAAAGGTACTAGTTAGGCATATGCCCCTTTTCCCCCTAGTATTTGGGTACCTATTGTATAACTTGCACCTCGAGTACTTGTCTCAAATCCAAAACAAATCCAACAAATAAAACCTATCTTTTTCGCTTTAGCGCGATGTCAAAATATTTTTACAAACAAAAGGCACTTCATCCATTCTAAGACGATGTAAACAAAGTTTTGTTCCTACCATGCACAAGAAGTAAGAATGCTTTCCGCTCGAATGCGATGAGAACATAACTCTATGAGATTCCAAGGTATGTTGTTCATTTTGACGTGATGCCAATGTTCACTTCTCTATGTTTTAGGTAGGAAACAATTTTTTTACTCGAAAGTGACTAAGTACCTTTCGCTAAAATCAACCAACCAACAAACATTTACTACCCAGTACTACGTAGTTTTGAGTTCCCCGTCACAATTGGGGATATGTAGGAGCGAGATTTAACGTCTTACCAGGCACCATGATAAAAAACTTATTTTTTATTCCTTTTTGTTTTTCTCTCAAACATTTCAATAACTAGAAGAAAGCAAACAAACGAAGGCTAACACGCATATTCACATAGCTAACTAAATGACTCTCATTAAGTACAACCAATGTGAGGTGTGCTAATATCTTCTCCTTGCATAACTGACACCCGAACCCGAATTTGATTGCGATGACCATTTTCTTTTTTTTTTCTTTTAAGGGTTTTATCGATATTTTCTCTTTCCTTTTGGAATATATAAACTTTGGTGGCGACTCTATTATCATTTCGAGTGTGCGAGTACTCATGGTATTTTTCGTGCAACGACATAAGCGCCCTTTTTAGAATTGGTTTTATCAAGACATGATTTATAACACAACAGTAATACTTATTCCATCTGCTAAGAAATATTTAGGAAAATTTGTCTCATTGAGCACCGTTTTGGCAATCTCTTCTAGAGATCTATTTTTCTTCTCTACTACCCCATTTTGTTGGGGAGTTTGTGAAGTGGAAAAAGTATGATGAGTTTCATTCTCGATACAATTTATTTATGGGTTGAGTTGGAAAAAGTCTGGCAGATTGTCTATGAGATCCTTTCACACCAATTTATTTAATTGTCCATGTGGATGTGAGCTATTCTATTATGTCATAGCCAAAATTCATCATTGTTACTCATGAGACATACATTACTTAAAGGAATATATTTTAAATTCACCATGTAGATAATTCCACATCTTGAGCTCGTAAAAAGAGTTTCATTTGATTTAGATTTTATCATTCTGCATCTAGAAGAATTAAACGTTAAATTACTACCTTTGTCAGATAATTGACTTATACTATGTAAATTATATTTTAACCCGTTAACCAAAAGAACTTCCCCAATAGTTGAATTGGGGGACTTACGAATGATACTAAAACCTACAAAAAATATATTTATTATCATCATCATAAGAGAAAAACCTCATTTCTTATAAGTGGAAGAGGATAGTAAAGTTTTATCATTTGTCATGTGCTTTGAACAACCGCTGTCAAGGTACTATTTAGCGTTTGACATTGTAAAACATTCATGCAATAAAGACACAAGTCTTAACTTTAGGTACTCATACCATTTCGTGTCCACTACTGTTAATTTCATAAATGTTCATACCATTGTATTTTATATCAGAGACAAGTATATTTTTTATTTTACGCTCACAATGTTCTTTGTAAAAGTATGAACGAAGATTTCTTTCTTCTCTTTCATAACTTTTTTTTGATGAAACATAACATAGAAATATGACCTTCTTGTGTGTTTTATGATGTTAAGAACATGCATGAATGACTCGTATAAGTTAGGGAGCTTAAAATCGTGTTTAATGATGGTTTTTAAGTGAAAATCTAAAGTTTTTTTGTAGGTGATTCAAATCTATTAGAAGTAATTCATATTTATTAGTTGTACTATTTTCTTAGCCCCTAAGTTTGTTAGAGGGTATTTTAGTATTTTATCCTATTCTAGTAACCCTAGTTTTAGCTTATAAATAGGGTGACAATCATTGTAACTTTTATCATGTTTTGTAGCCGTCATTCTCTTAATAGAATATTTTCGTTCATCATTCATTCTACCTTTGCACCAACAATTGGTATCTAGAGCTCCGGTTCGGATTCATTGGGAAACACGGGAAACACGAGTGAACGTGAGGTCTTGTGTGTTTGATTTTGATTCTTAGATTCGTGTTGAATCTTGAACAAAATCTGATCAGAATTTTAATTCTGTGGGTTGGGAAACACTGTGAGAAATCTAAGTGTACTGTGCAAGGTAGAAAGATGAACGGAAACGGCAACATGAACACCAAACTTCCAGTATTTGACGGTAAAAACTGGAATCGTTGGATGATCCAAATGCGTGTACTGTTCGGTGCTCAAGATGTTCTAGATCTTGTCACTGATGGTTATGTTCCGGTAGCAGCAGATGCGACGGATGAACAGAAAAACGCACAGAAGGAAGTAAGGAAGAAGGATCAGAAAGCATTGTTCTTCATTCATCAATGTGTTGATGTAAATGTGTTTGAGAAGATTGCAGATTCAACAACAGCAAAGGCTGGGTGGGACACACTGGTTAGATGTTATGGTGGTGACGCATCAGTGAAGAAGGTGAAGCTTCAGTCCTTGAGAAAGCAATATGAGAATCTCAACATGAAGAATAATGAGAAAGTTTCTGAATACATTTCCAGAGTGATTCTGATCACTAATGAGATGAAAGCGTGTGGAGAAACTCTTTCTGAAGAAACAATCATGGAGAAGGTATTGAAATCCCTTACCTGTCAATTTGATTACATTGTGGTAGCAATAGAACATTCCAAAGATCTGAGCACCATGAGAATTGAAGAGCTGCAGAGCAGTCTAGAAGCGCAAGAGTTGCGTTTGATTGAGAGAACTTCTGAAAGGGAAGTAGATCAGCAGGCTCTGAAAGCAACTTCTGATAGGAGGTATCAGAAGCAGTCAGAAGCCAGGAGAAGATCTGATGGTGGTCAGAAGTCAGAAAACTCAACCTCTGATAGACAAAAGAATGCTCAGAAGGGAAAAGAGAAGTATGACAAGAAGAAGATCCAATGTTACTGTTGTAAGAAGTTTGGTCACTTTGCTAGAGACTGTTGGTCAAACAAGGAGAGAAAATCAGAAGAAGCAAATATAGCCAGAAGTTCTGATAACGAATCTGTGCTATTGATGGCCTTTGAATCTGATGATATGGATCTGATAGACTGGTGGTATATGGACACTGGCTGTTCAAATCATCTTACTGGAAACAAGAAATGGCTGGTTGACTTTGACTCTGAAAAGAGGACAAAGATTAGATGTGCTGATGACAAATATCTTAATGCAGAAGGTATGGGAAATGTCAGAGTGATTCTGAACAATGGGAAAACAACATTGATTCAGAACGTGTGGTATGTACCTGGCATCAGAAGCAATCTGATAAGTGTGGGACAATTAATTGAGAAAGGTTTTTCAGTTACCATGAAGGACAATCTTTTGAAGCTGTATGACTGCAATCAGAAATTGATTATGGAGTCAGAACAGGGAAGGAATAGAACATTCAAGGTGAATGTCAGAATTGCAGACTCAGAATGTCTTAGTGCAACAAGTGCTGAGAAGGAGAGTGAGTTGTGGCACAGAAGATTTGGTCATTTGAATTTCAGAAGCTTAAAACATCTGAATTCAAAGAAGTTGGTACATGGAATTCCTGCAATTAAGAAGCCTGAAAAGTCATGCAAAGTTTGCATGGAAGGAAAACAACCACGATTGCCATTTGCGTCAGAAACTGCTCCAAGAGCAAAACATGCCTTGGGAGTTGTACATTCTGATGTGTGTGGTCCATTTCCAGTAGCATCGATTGGAGGGAATAAATACTTTGTGTTATTTGTTGATGAATTCACAAGAATGACATGGGTATCCCTTATTAAGTTTAAACACGAGGTGTTTGATGAATTCAAGAAGTTCAGAATGAAGGCTGAGAATCAGAGTGGTCAGAAGTTGAAGATTCTTAGAACTGACGGTGGAGGTGAGTATAACTCCAAAGAGTTCCAGAAGTTCTGTGAGGAGAATGGAATTGAGCATGAGGTTACTGCTCCTTATACCCCTCAACACAATGGTCTTGCTGAAAGAAGAAACTGCACTTTGCTTGATATGGTGAGAAGCATGCTAAAGAAGAAGAAACTTCCTCAGAAGCTCTGGGAAGAAGCTGTTGCCACTGCAACGTATGTACTCAACCGATGTCCTACGAAGAAGTTGAAGGAAATAGTTCCAATACAGAAGTGGACTGGAGATAAGCAAAGTGTTAGTCATCTGAAGGTGTTTGTTTCTGTTTGCTATAAACATGTTCCAGAAGCCAGAAGACAGAAGCTGGATGATAGAAGCAAAGTGATGATTCTGATAGGGTACCACAGTACAGGTGCATACAAGCTCTATTGTCCAAAAACCAACAAAATTGAATTCAGCAGAGATGTGATTGTGAAGGAATCAGAATTTTGGAATTGGGATAAGTCTCAATCTGATTCTGATGTTAGAACTTCTGAAGAAAGGTCAGAGTTAAGAATTTTTGAAGTTGGAGTAAACTCTGACGTTGATTCTGATTCTGATAGTGATTCTAACTCTGGAGAAGACTCAGAAGATGAAGGTGACTCTGATGATCCAGACTCTGATGACCCAGACTCTGATGGTAATCCAGATTCTGGTGGCAATTCAGACTCTGAAAATATGACAGCCCCTGAAGATGGTCAAAGCTCTAGAGGAGGTCAATCATCTGAAGCTAGAAACTCTGAAGCTCAAGACTCTGAACAAGTTCAGAGACCACAAAGAATCAGAAACATTCCCAGAAGATATGCAGAATTTGACATGCTGCAAGACACTGAAGTAGACTCTGAAGGAGAAGTTATTCAGTGTGCCATGTTAGTAGACTCTGAACCCATGAGTACAGAAGAGGCTCTTAAGCAGAAGCTCTGGCTGAAGGCCATGAAAGAAGAACTTGATGCTATAGAAAGAAACAAGACTTGGAAGCTGACAGAACTTCCAAAAGACAAGAAAGCCATCAGCGTCAGATGGGTTTTCAAGCAGAAGTTAAAGCCAGATGGTTCAATTGGCAAACATAAAGCAAGGTTGGTAGCCATAGGATTTCTACAGAAACCTAGGCTGGATTACTCTGAAGTGTTTGCACCTGTAGCAAGACATGAAACAATCAGAATGGTGATTGCAATAGCTGCTAACAGGAATTGGCCTCTGATGCATTTAGATGTAAAATCTGCATTTCTGAACGGTCCATTAGAAGAAGAAGTTTATGTGTCACAACCCCCTGGATTTGTGAAAAAGAATCAGGAAGGGATGGTGTACAGATTATATAAAGCTCTATATGGATTGAAACAAGCACCCAGAGCTTGGAATCAGAAGATTGATTCATTTTTCAAAAAGCAAGGCTTTCATAAATGTGAGATGGAGTACGGTGTCTATGTTCAGCATACTTCTGAAGGAAATATGACTCTGGTATGTTTATATGTTGATGATATACTGCTGACTGGAAGTTCTGAACAGGAGATAGCCAAGTTCAAGAAAGTTCTGATGAATGAATTCGAAATGACTGATCTAGGCAAAATGACATACTTTCTAGGGATGGAGTTCAGATACTCTGAGAAAGGTATTATTTTGCATCAGCTCAAGTATGAATTAGAACTTCTGAAGAGATTTGATCTGAAGAATTGTAAGATTGCTGTCACACCTTCTGATACAAATCAGAAACTGGATTCTGACTCTGATGGAAAGGATGTGGACGCTACAACCTTCAAACAGTTGGTTAGTTCTCTGAGGTATTTGTGCAATACCAGACCTGATATTTGCTATTCAGTTGGGATGGTTAGTAGGTTCATGAGTAAACCTAAGTGGTCCCATTACCAAGCTGTTGTCAGGATTCTGAGGTATATCAAGGGAACTCTGAAGTATGGAGTATTATTTCCTTCTGAAAGAAAGGATGAGTCAAAACTTCTGAGTTATTCAGATTCTGATTGGTGTGGAGACAGAGTTGACAGAAGAAGTACGTCTGGGTACTTATTCAAATTTCTGGGAGGTCCCATTTCTTGGTGTTCCAAGAAGCAACCTGTTGTGGCGTTGTCAACTTGTGAAGCTGAATACATTGCAGGTGCTGTTACTGCATGCCAAGCTGTGTGGATTCTGAATCTATTACAGGATCTGAAGATTAAAGTAAACAAACCTCTGAAGCTGATGATTGATAACAAGTCTGCAATCAATCTTGCCAGAAACCCAGTGTTGCATGGGAGAAGCAAACACATTAAGACCAAGTATCATTTTCTGAGACATCAAGTTCAGAGGGGAGTGTTAGAAGTTATACACTGCAGCACTCAGAAACAGTTGGCAGATGTTCTGACGAAAGCTATCAAGACTGATCAATTTCTCAGATTAAGGGATGGAATTGGTGTTACAAGTTTTGATGGAATATGAATTAAGGGATGGTATTAGAAGTAATTCATATTTATTAGTTGTACTATTTTCTTAGCCCCTAAGTTTGTTAGAGGGTATTTTAGTATTTTATCCTATTCTAGTAACCCTAGTTTTAGCTTATAAATAGGGTGACAATCATTGTAACTTTTATCATGTTTTGTAGCCGTCATTCTCTTAATAGAATATTTCCGTTCATCATTCATTCTACCTTTGCACCAACAAAATCAAGGTAAGTTATGAATCAAATTAGGCTGAATTTTGGCACATTCTTTGTTGATGACTCAGATTACTGGGGAGCATGAATCAAATCATAAAGTCATGAAGCTAATTCTTATATCCTTAAAATCAGAGGAAAAACATAAATCAAATTATGCATGCATAAAGTCCAAAAACCATGTTTTAAGCTTAGAAAACTCTAACTTAATACTTGTAATATCACTAGGACTTAAAAAGTGAGTTCATACTTAAAGTTAAGTAGAAAAGGGTTAGTTTTAACCACAAATATACATGGTACCCTTAGAGAAGGAAATCCATAATCGAATGAAAATTTTATGAGTTAATTACACTCATAATGAATGGTTACCAAATGGTTAAGTATTTTATGGCAAACCTGGACATGTTATATCTAGTGCAAGAGAATCATGGATACTTGATGATTGATTGTAATTAGAGAAAGGTGATGACATATCTCAATATATAATTTTAAATTTATAGCCAGTTGCATTGATCATTATCCTACGAGTTATAGTGGATAATCTAGATCCCAGTGTTATACTCAGTTGTAAGGGATAATATGTGGCCAGGTCCTACGAGTCATATGAAATTATTATTTTCCTAGTTCTTTACTCAGTATGTGATTCAAGTCCTATGAGTCATAGTGGATAGATATAAATTATGTGTTATACTCATTTATAGAAGACCTTGTGTTTTTGAAATCTTGCAAGTCATAGGAAGTTATATGGTTGACATGGTATATGTTTAGTTACTCTCACCTTTTAAATATCTTAAATAATGAATATGTTTAATGGTAGTTGGATAGTTAACTAGGTCTGGTTATAACTAAGAAATCTAGGGAGATTATTATCTCACCTCACATAGTTTGTCTTTTAACATACATAACATATGTTAGGAAAAAACAAGTTGATAGCAACTTGAAGGATGAAAACTTGTTTATTTCATGTTTATGATGATATATTCAAGCTAATATCTCCTCACACCTCTTTTGTATTTTAAAATTTATATGTTTAAATCAGAAGTTGTTATTAATTGTCTCTTATTATTATGATTATCCATTATTAAGATTAATGTCTAAATTTTTATTCTTGAATATAATTTGAGATATTATGTATATTATCTTTTGCAATCTACAATAAATATATTAACTAACTCTCTTTTATAAATAATAAGTTTATAAAACTAAATACAAATTATCAATAAATTTAATATTAAATAACTTTTTAATTCTTACACTATAATATATATATATATAAAAAAGAAGTTATATTTCAAAACAAAGCTAATAATAAATAGCCATAATAAACAACCATGAGCGGAAATAAATTCTAAGGGTTTACACGTGTTTGGTTGGATCGGGTTTTACCTAAACGTTATCTAACTCGTTCAAATTTTAATAGATTGTGTTTTTCGTCTGACTCGCAATTTCATTATCAAAACTGATCAGAATCGACCAGTTTATTTATGGGTTGAGTTGGAATGTGTTTGCGGGTTGTGTTTCAAATAAAAAATAATTTTTTTATGATTCTTTTTATCAATTTAAAAAAAACGTAACACAATTCAATACAATCATACTCATTTATAACATTCAAATTCGATGAAACACATCACATAACATCTAATAAAATCCATCAACACGACATAACACTTGATAATAGTATAACATTCAACCTGACATATTATTTCCATAAAATATACATTTGGAAATGATACAAAAAAAATAAGAAACAATATTTAATCTTAAAATTACGTAAACTTATTGGTCTTACAATAATATTATTGATAGAGAATAACATTTTAAAAAAATGATTATTAGTGAGATATTAATTCTATATTTTTATTTAAAATAATAATTAAAATAATACAAAATTATTAAAACTACATTAATGGTTGGATCAAAGGTCCGTAGGTTGCAAAACTTAAATTTAATACTCAAATCAAAACTATACGAATTATTATAGATC